>NC_080021.1:108026758-108329788 GCF_030020395.1 Manis pentadactyla | reverse complement strand
CCCCTCTACTCTGGTCACTATCTGTCAACATAGTAAGATGTTACAGAATCATTGACTATATTGTCCATGCTGCACTACAATCCCTGTGACCAAATTGTATTGTGATTGTGAATTACTGTGCCCCTTTATCCCCTTCACCCACCCCCTACCCACCCCAACCCCTACATCACTCTTTTTTTACAGGAACATTTAACATGAAAAAATACTTAGCAGTGTTTTTATCCTCATAACAATATTAGATTTATTCTCTGGATGAAACTAACCATATAATTATACCTGTCTCATTCATAATGAAATAATACACCACATTAAAATTTAATTCATGTTTATATTTCTTCTTTCTAAATCTTAAGCTAATGTTTTCTTCACTAGTAAATAGAAAAGTACAAAAATGGACAACTCAAAGTAGAAATTATTAAAATGGAATTATTTATAAAAATCATTAAAAAGGGTATGGGCATTATCTTTTCTTTCTTTTTAAGTAGCAACAGTGCATGGTCGAAACATAGACCTTATTCCTCAATTGTACTGAAGGATAAACTCCTGTATTTTGCAAAAAGGAAAGTGCTCAGTAAGCACTTAGTAAATCAATGAAATAAACATGTTAAAGAATATGTTGCACAATGCCTAATAACAGAGGTCATAGAAAAGTTCCAAAAATGTTGATTGTTGTGGACAGTTGTCAGCCTTATATCCCACCGAGATTTTTTGAAATGATCAAAATGTCTAAAGCACAGGACATATGTCCCACAAGTGGTGTCAGCCCAGGTAGGAGTTGTGCTTCTGCAGACCCTTGGTGGAAGCTACTAACTCCTGGCACAGACTACAGGGCTGTTGTGTTGGCTGCTGGAAGGCTGTGTACCACACCGCATGACTGCTGCTAATATTCAGCCCTGATGGTTTGCACTGCATTTCCTATCCTCACCTTGCATTCATCTTGTTTTCCTTTCCTCTAAATTATCTCTTTTTGTTTCCATCTGTACTAAATGAGTTGTTTGATATATAATTCACATAGCTTAAGATTCACCTTTTGAAAAGGTACGATTCAGTGGTTTTTAGTATACTCACAAGTCTGTGAACCCAAAACTAACATCTAATTCCAGAACACTTTCATTACCCAAAAAGAAACCCCATAGCCATTAGCAGCCACTCCCCATTCCATTCTCCCCTCAACCCCTGGCAACCACTAACCTACTTTCTGTCTATGGATTTTCCTATTGATATTTCCTATAAGTGGAATCTACAATATGTGGCGTATTATGTCTGACTTCTTTCATTATGCATAATGATTTCAAAGTTCTTCTATGCTGTAGCATGTATCAATACTTTATTCCTCTTTATTGCCAAATAATATTCCATTAAGTGAATCTACTAGATTCTTTATGTCCTTCAGTTGATAGGATGTTCCCACTTGATGCTATGAACATCCTTCCACAATTTGTACAATTTGTGTGAACAATTCCACAATTTGTACAATTTGTGTGAACAAATGGATGATATAATGATCTTATGGTTAACTTTGACAAACTGATTCTATGGTGACTGCACCATTTTACATACTCTGCAATGTATGAGGGTCCCAATTTCTCCTCATCCTTGCTGACACGTTATATTCCATTAAAAAATTATAGCCATCCTACCTAGTGTGAAGTGGTACTCACTGTGGTTTTGACATACATTTCCCTAATAATTACTAATGTTAAGCACCTTTTCATGAGCTTATTGGACATTTGTATATTTTGTTTAGGTAACTGTCAATGCAAGTCCCTTCTAATTGGGTTGTTTTTTCTTTGTTGAGTTGTAAACATTTGGTATATTAGGCTCCTATCAGATATATGAATTGCAAACATTTTCTCCCACTCTATGGAAGCTCATTTCACTTTCTCGATAGTAGTGTCCTTTGATGCACATTAAGAAAAAAATTTTGATGAAGTCCAGTTTATTTATTTGCATCAGTTGTTTCTGTTTTTGGTGTCATATATCAGAAAACCAGGCCTACTCCAAGGTCATAAGATTTACTGTTTTATTCTAAGAGTTGTATAGTTTTAACTCTAACTTTAGGTCTTTTATCCATCTTGTTTAAATATTTGCACACGGTGTAAGGAAAGGAACCAAAATTGTTCTTTTGCGTGTGGGTGCATAATTGTCTAAGTCATTTGTTGACAAGTCTCTTTTCTCATTGAATAAACTTGGCATTATTGTTGAAACTCTACTGGCCATAGATATATGGAGTTTGTATTTTGACTATCAAATATATCCCCTTGATCTACACATCTATCCTTCTGTCAGTACCAAACTATTTTGTTTGCTGTGAAGAATGGCAGTTGGAATTTTGATATGGATTACGTTCAATCTGTAGATTAATTTGGAGATTATTGCCATCTTGACAGTATTAAATCTTGCAATGCATTTACATGGGATGTCTTTCCATGTATCTAGTTTTATTTTCAAAATTGTTTTGTAGTTTTAGTCTACTAGTCTTACACTTCTTTTGCTGTATTGATTTCTAAGTGTTTCCATTTTTTTTGTTTGCTACTATAAATGGAATTTTCTTAATTTCATTTCTGTATTGTTGATGGCTAGTGTATTAGTTTGCTAAGGCTGCCAAATCAAAAAACCACAGGAACATGGAGGTGCAGGTATCTCTTTAAGATCCTGATTTCATTTATTTGAATATAAACCAGAAGTGGAATTGCTGGATCCTATGGTAGTTTCATTTTTAATTTTTTGACGAGTGTCCTATTGTTTTCATAATGGCTATACCAATTTATATTTCCACCAACAGTGCACAAGGATTCACGTTTCTCTACATCCTAGCCAACACTTACTATTATTAGCCTTTTTGATGGAGCCCTTCTAACAGGTAATATGGGTTTCTTATGGTTTTGATTTGCATTTTCCTTATGATTAGTGATGAACACCTTTTCATGTATCTGTTGGCCATTTGTATGTGTTCTTTGGAAAAACATCTATTCAAGTCCTTTCCCGTTATTTAACATGATTATCTGCTTTTTACTAATAAACTGTATGAGTCCTTTATATATTTTGGATATTAACAACTTATCAGATAGTTTGCAGATATTTTCTCCCATTCTGTAGGTTGCCTTTATATTTTGTTGTTCATTTCTTTTGCTGTGCAGAGATTTTTAGTTTGATGTAGTAACACTTGTTTTTTATATTGTTACTTATACTTTAGGTGTCATATCCCAAAAAGTCACTGCCAAGGTCAATATCAAGAATCGTTTTTCTTATGTTTTCTTCTAGGTGTTTTATGATTTCAGATCTTATATTTAAGCCTTTAATCTATATCAAGTTAATTTTTTTGAGTGGTGTAAGGTAGGCATCTAGTTTCATTCTTTGCATGTATGTAAATATCCAATTTCTCCTGCACCATCCATTAAAGAGACTGTCTTCTCCATTGAGTATTCTTGTATCATTTGTTAAATATTACTTGACCACATATATGCTGGTTTACTTCTAGGTCTCAATTCTGTTCCATTGGCCTATGTGTCTGTTTTTATCCCAGTACCATACTGTTTTGATTATTATACCTTTGAGTTATAGTTTGCAATCAGGAAGTGTGATGCCTCCAGCTTTGTTTTTCTCAAAAATTCTTTTGGCAGGGTGGGGTCTTTTGTAGTTCCATATGAATTTTAGGATTTTTTTTAAACAAAAAATGCCATTGGAATTTTGCACTGAATCTGTAGATAGATTTGGGTAGTATGAACATTTTAATAACACTAACTCTTCTGATCCATGATATAGGATTTCTTTCCATTTATTTGTGTCTTCTTCAATTTCTTTCATCCATGGGGCTCTTCTCTTTATCTCTTTTTCAGGTAGTTCATTGTTAGTATATAGAAATGCAATGGACATTATATGTTAATTTTGTATTCTTAAACCTTACTGAATTCATTTCTCAGTTCTAAGAGTTATTTTGAAGGAATTTTTAAGGTTTTTCTATAAGCAAGATCATGTCATCTGCAAGCAGAGACTTTATGATTTGGGTGCCTTTTATTTCTTTTTCTTGCCTAATTTTTTTAGAACTTACAATACTATGTTGAATAGGAATTTTGAAAATAGGCCCCACATTCTTGTTCCTGATCTTAGAAGGAAACACATCTTTCACTGTTCCTTCTATGTCTACTTTGTTGAGTGTTTTTATCATGAAAGGAAGTTGGATCTCATCAAATGTTTTTTCTGCATTTATTAAGATAATTATATGATTTTTATCTTTCATTCTATTAATGTGGTACATCATATTTACTGATTCTCATATGGTGATCACCCTTGCATCCCAGGGATAAATCCTACTTTATCACAGTATATGATCCTTTTAATGGGCTGTTGAATTCAGGTTGCTAGTATTTTGTTGACAATTTTTTAATCTATATTCATTTAAGATATTAGTCTATAGTTTTATTTTCCTATAGTACCCTTTTCTGGCTTTGTTATCAGGGTAATGCTAGCCTGTTAAAATAAGCTTGGAAGTATTCTTTCTTCTTCAATTTTCTGGAAGAATTTGAAAAGAATTGGTGTTAATTCTTTAAATGTTTGGTATAATTCACCCATGAAGCCATTTAGTCCTGGACTGGCATTTTTTTGGTGGTGGTGGTGGTCAATTCTTAATTATATATTAAATATCTTTACTTTTTATTGGTCTGTTAAGATGTTCTATTACTTCATGATTCAGAGTTAGTAGGTCATATATTTATAGGAATTTATCCATTTATTCTAGATTGTCCAATTTGTTGGCATGTATTTGTTCATAGTAGTCTCACTATCCTTTGTTTTTCTGTGTTATCAGATGTAATGTCTCCTCTTTCACTTCTGATTTTGAGTCCTCTCTATTTCTTGGTATGTCTAGCTAAAGGTTTGTCAATTTTGTTTATCCTTCCAAAAAAAATAGCTCTTAGTTTCATTGTTTTTTTTTTTTCTATTTTCAATTTCATTAATTTTTGTTCTGACCTTTGTTATCTCCTTCCTTCCTTCTTCTTTGGTCTTAGTTTGTTCTTCTTGAGCTGTAAAGTTAGCTTATTTAAGATCTTCCTTTTTTCTTATTTTGGTATTCATCACTATAAAATTCCCTGTTAGAACTGCTTTTGCTGCATCCCATGAGTCTTGGGTTGTATATTTCCATTTTAATTTGTTACAAGTTACCTTTCTGATTGCCCTTTTGATTTCCTCTTTGAATCACTCATGTTCAGGAATGTGTTGCTTAATTTCTTCATATTTGTTAATTTTCCAGTTATCTTCCTGTTATTGATTTCTATGATATCAGTTTTGTAGAATTTACTGAGACTTGTTTTGTGATCTAACATATGATAGAATGTTCCGTGTCTGCTGTTGGATGGACGGTTCTGTAGGCATGATCACTGATTTACAGTATAGTTCAATTCCAATGTTTCTTTATAGCTTTCTTGTCTGTATAATTTATCCATTGTTGAGAGTGGGATACTGAAGTCCCCCACTATTACTGTACAGTTGTCCATTTATCCCTTCAAATCTGTTAATATTTATTTAATATATTTAGCTGCTCTGATATTATGTGCATGTGTATTTACAACTGTTATATCCACTTGGTGACTGACACCTTTACTGTTATTTTCTTTCTGTGTTAACAGTTTTTAGTCTTTCAGTCTGTTTTTTTAATCTGACATAAGTATACATACTCCTGCTCAATTTTTGTTTCCATTTTCATGCCACAACTTTTTCTATCCCTTCATTTTGAACCTATGTGTATCCTTAAAGGTGAAGTGACTGTCTCACAGGCAGCGGATAGTTGGGTCTTGTTTTCCTTTTATCTGTTTAGATATTCTATGCATTTAATTGGAGAATTCAATCATTCTATTTACATTTAAATATTAATATGTAAGGTCTTATGGCATTTTATATTCTTGCTAATTTGTAGTTCCTTTCTTCTTGCTGTCTTCCTTTGTGATTTGATTTTCTGTAGTATACTTTTTTCTTTTTTTTTTCCCTTGTGTGTATCAACTGCAGGTATTTGCTATGTGGTTACCCTGAGGCTTACATAAAACATCTTAATAGATACAGAAGTGTATTTTGAGATGAAAATAACTTTAATCCCATTAAAAAAACTCAAGCCTTTTACTCTTCCCACCACATTTTACTTTTTGATGGCACAATTTACACCTTTTTATATTGTGTATCCACTAAAAAATTATTGTAGATATAGCTATTTTTAATATTTATGTATTGTAATCTTTATGCAAGAATTAACACCACCATCATATTGGTATTCTGATTTCGACTATATCCTTACCTTTACCAGTGCATTTTGTATTTATACTTGTTTGTCATGTTACTAATTACTACACTTTCAGCTTGAGGAACTCGTTTCAGCATCTTGTAAGACAGGTCTAGTGGTGATGAACTCCTTCAGCTTTTGTTTTCTTGTGAAAAGTCCATCTTTCCATGATTTCTGAATGACAATTTTGCCAGATAGAGTAATCTGTTGGCAGATTCTTTCTTATAGCACATTGAATATATCATCCCATTCAATCCTGGCCTGTAATGTTTCTGCTGAGAAATCCACTTACAGACTCATGGGGGTAGGGTTCCCTTGCAAGTAAGAAGCTTCTTTTCTGCTGCTACTTTTAAGATACTCTCTTTGATTTTTGACAGTTTTATTATAGTGTGCTTTGGACATCTCTTTTTTTGGGGACCTATAAACTTCATGAACTTCATGTCCAAATCTCTCCCAGATTTGGGAAGTTTTAGCCATTATTTATTTAAATAAGCTTTCTGCTCTTTCCTCCCTCTCCTCTTCTAAAGTTCAATGTATAGATTGTTTCTCTTAATGGTGCCCTGTAAGTCTCAAGGTCTTTCTTCACTCATTTTTATTACTTTGTCTTTTTGCTCCTCAGAAATTATAGTTTCAGATGATCTCTCTTCAAGTGTACTAGTTCTTTCTGCTTTGTCTAGTCTATTACTGAAGCTCTCTATTGAATTCTTCAGTTCCATTGTATTCTTCAGCAGCAAAAGCTGCTGGGATTCTCTGAGAGCAGTCTGCTGGGATCTGCAAGGAGATTTTCAGTGATGAATCCTAGGGAAGTTTGCAATGCCTGCAAGGGCTGTAAATGTCCTTAGCAGTGAAGGCTTCTGGGATCCTCAGCAAAATAGGCCACTGGAAACCATGGTTGTTCCTGCTGTGTGGTAATACTGGCAACCTCTGCCCTACTTTCTTGTTCCTAGTCATCTCTAGATGTTTCAGCTTTGCTAGTCTAGGGGTGGGGTGAAGCCGAAGTAGGTTTTTTATGTAATGCCCTAAAAGGTGGGGGAAATTGATTGTTCAACGAGGAATGATCTCTCTTTCTGGTGAGAGGAAACTCTTTTGAGCCAGGGAGTTCCTTCTCAGCACTGAGCAGTGCTGACCTGTGGAATGAGACGATGCAGGCAAAATGAAGTTGTTCTTCCTTTCCTTTTTGTGTGGTTATACTCAGATTTTTTTGTTTCACTTTGTTTTTGAAGCTTCTTAAGTAGACTCCTGAGCTCTCTCAAAGCTATTTTCATCTGTGAATAGCTGTCCAGTTGTTGGCCTCTGTGGGGGAATGGAGACTGGGTCTCTAATCTGCCATGTTAGTGACATCACTTGACACTTTCTTCTTTTTTAATGTAGGCATTTACAGCTGTAATTTTCTCTTTTAAAATTAAGGCTTTGGAATTTAGTTCCTAAATTGGCTATTTAGGAATGTGTTTCTAATTTCCACATATTTGTGAATTTTCCAAATTTCTTTTTATTATTGTTTTCTAGCTTATTTCCACTGTGGTCAGAGAACAAACTTTGTATGATATTGTTCCTTTTAAATTTATTGATACTTGTTTTATTAACCAACATACGTTATATCTTGGAGAACATGTGAAGCTGAGAAGAACATGTATTCTGCTGTTGTTCAAAAGATGTTTCACAGATGTCTACAGATGTACAGAGTGCTCAGCAGATGTCTGTTAGGTCTAGATGGTTTGTAGTTTTGTTCAAGTCTTCATTATCATTATTGATCTTCTGTCTAGTTCTTCCCACATTTTTTTTAGTGCAAAAAATATTTTTTAAAGCAAAAAATTTTTTATTCCAATAAAATTGGTATACAATATATAATTATGTATGTCAGTTATGTAACATTATAATTTGACATCTGTATGTACTATAAAATGATCACCACCAAAAGTCTATTTACCATTCATCACTGAAAAACTGACTCCCTTCATCCATTGTCATCCATCCCCTAACTGCCTTCCCCTCTGGTAACCATCAATCTGTTCTCTATATCTGAGTTTGTTTTTGTATTATTTGTAAATTTATTTTGTTAGATTTTATATATGAGAGAAATCATATGGTTCTTGTCTTTCTTTCTTTGAGTTATTTCACTTAGCATAATACCATCAAGGTCCATTTATGTTATCACAAATGACAATATTTCATTCTTGTGCATGTTGCATGCCTTCAAAACTTAGCCAGTTTACAACTCTACCTTGAGTCTTCATTTCTTGCTTGTACATGACCTATGGTCAGCCACAGGTGAGCTGTTATAGCCTCTAAGGTCTTACCTCAGAAGGCACACATTTCTACACATGCCTGTGGCCTTCTTGATTCCCAGGAATATGTAAGAATTTTTTAAAGCCATGGTGATATATCATTCTCCAGTTTTTACTCTTAAGATATTTTTGGTTAGTCTACTGTTTGCCACAGTTATCAATTTCTCAGAGATCTGCACTGATAAAACACTTGTCTATAATTGTTTTTCACAAATAATCCCTCAATCCTTCCTAACCATCCCCCTCAAGCCCCCATAAAGGAGAAAGCTTTTAGTACTTGGTATATTTCAGGTGAATCTTGTAAGTGGGTCTTCTGGAACCCTTCAGACAGGTAAGATAATGACAGTTCTTTGGAGATAGAGCTTTGAAAGAGATGCAGCTCTACTTGCTCACTCCAGTGGCTGCCATGCTGCAACAGGAATGCAAATGGCTCTTTTTCATGGCTACCACTGAGCTGAGAGCAGGGATTAGTACTAGAACATGTCAAAATGCCAAAAAAACTTATTTTCTTGTTGAGATTCAATCATTTGTCTTGAATAAACACTCTCTGGGCTTCTCAAACTCTTTGATTAATATCCAGAATTCTGAAAAGATTCTTCTGATAATTTTATCAGTTGTTATTATGGAGGAGCAAATTTTCGGAGGTCTTTTTTTACTATTTTTGCTGAAATCCACCCATGCACTTTTTTAAACAGTACAGAGGGTTACAGATAAATACATCTGAAATAATTAAAGTATTACAGGTAGAAGAACATTATATAAAAGTTAAAACTTTATTGAACTTTAAAGTTAATTCCTTATAAGTGGGGGAGAAGAGAATAAATAGTATTATATTTATATTCTTTTCACTTAAGGAAGTTTGTTAAGAGATTTAAAAATACAGTGGTTCTCTCTTTTAATATGCCTTTGTTTTTAAAAATTTAATATATGTGATAGCACAAAATGTTCATATATTTAAACTCATTAACCTCATGGAACTTGTTCCCACACAACGCAGCTTTGCCACTTGCTACTTAGCCCCCATTTTTAAATTAGTTATTCATTTTTAATTTTTAAAATAGAAATAAGCTACATACACAGAGGTTGACTTCTGTGTTAGTAGAAATGTTAGCATATAATTCAACTAAATTTATGTATCTTATTTTCTCACTTGGTTTCTTTTGAGGGTAACTTTGCAAACAAATAAAAATCTTATTAATTAGTCTAGTTTCAACAATTCATCAGATAAAGAACACAATATAGTATCCTGAATATTTCTTAAAAGAGATAAAAATTTCCTCATATGCAAATTTTCACTAATATTATCCAAAATGATCAAGTTTATTAGATAACAACTATTTCAATGCTAATTGATATTGACCTCAGTCCATTCTTTTGTACTTCTCCACACCTTTTCTAGTTGAATTTCAACATGTCCCTGAAGTGGCTGTAGGATCCCAAATGGACTCAAAATGTTTTAAGGTCTCTAACCTCCTTTACAAAAAAATTGTAGTAAAATACACATAACAAAATCTTCAATCTTAACCATTTGTAAGTATATAAATTAGTGGCATTAAGTACATTCACATTGTTGTGCAGCCAACACCACTATCCATATCCAGAACTTTTCAGAATCCCAAACTGGAACTCTATCTCTTAAAAAATAATTCTCCAGTCCTCCTTCCCCACAGCCTCTAGTGACCACTATTCTACTTTCTGTCTTATGAATTTGACTGTTCTATGTACCTCATGTAAGTAGAATCATACAGTATTTGTTCTTTTGCATCTTGCTTATTTTACCTTACACAATGTCTTCAAGGTGTATCTATGTTGTAACATGTTATTAGAATTTCATTCCTTTTAAGGCTGCATTGTATATATACCACTTTTCATTTATTCATTGCGGACAGTTATTTGATTCTGCTTCAATGAGGACAATGATATTATAAGTCCATATGCATAATAAATAACTCAGTTATGTCAGCAAATGAAAAAAAATCACATTAAATATAAATCCCTTAGGACACATGCATGTATTAGGATTTCACATCTATGTGACTAGGATGTAGATAAAATTGATTATTTTTTTGCAAACAAATAAAAATCCTATTAATTAGTCTATTTATCTGGATACAGACACAATATCGATTCCTGTCCAAAATTTAACTTTTACCTGATATTTTGTTTCATATTAGTATATTCTGTATAAGAATCTGTAATTATTCTCAACATTAAGATTCATAAAACATAACATATGCAAAAAGTCTTAAGGACTACTTGATAATATATCTTTTGTGGCATTGATTTTGCAATAAACATATTTTGTTTTGTATCCTGTTAGTCTGGTTTTATCCACCATTCTAACCTACGCTTTCCTTGTCACTTGTTTCAGATATTCCCTGGCAATCTGGTTTCCCCCTGAAGCTCTGCTTTTCTTCCTTAAATATTGCTCTTATTATTTTTCTTACTAGAGATCATATTCCCATTTCCAGTTTCTCTTTTCCTTTATTTTCCAGTAAGAAAATACCATGGAGTTGAATTACTAGGAAGTAAATTAATATCAACACGATTACAAATATACACTATTTAAATTTGAGAAATATTAATAGATTATCACTACAACCTTTATTAAGGATGGGAGACTAAACCACACATTGGATGTGGATGACTAAAATCAACATATGTGAGAGGCAAGATTACTCAGGCAATGTGATGCAAAAGCTTGAGAAGTCAAGAAAGGGTGTGGTGAAAACTCTTTCAGCTGCACGCCCAGTCAACTGAAACTTGACGGCTCCAGCAAGTTTCTGCACACCCACATAAACAGGGTAATGCCGTCTACAGTCTTGTCAGGGATTTTTTAACTGTGTCCCTTCTCTGGGCAAAATAAAAAGATCAAATTAAAATTTTGTAAGATACGTATTTCACAAGGGATCCTCAGTAGATTTGAACTAATATTTCTTAAGTTAAAGACAGTATTTCTGTTATTTCTTGCTCTGTTAAATAAGTATTAGACAAATTCTATTATACTAGAAGAGGATTAATAGACAAATATATAGGAAATTAGTTCAGAATTATCTAATGAGCAATACCCATTTTAATGGCAAAGAAGTTTAAAATAGCTTTCAGAGTTGATGGAGATGATAGGATCAACTTGGATATAATAAGTTGACCTTTCACAATGTTTTAAAAACAGGTAGATCTAGTCATTATCCTTTAAGAGAGGAAGATGCAAAATCCTGATCACAAGGCATTGTGTTCCATAAATCCAAATCTGTCATTTAAAATTTTTAATCTATAAAAACACTTGTATATCATATATATTGTGATGTATGTTGTTGGGTATGTTGATACACTAGTAAGTTGCCAGGGGAGTCTAAAATAACTTTTAGTTCATAATACTAAATTATTTTGGCATGGCATTTATTTAGAAATAAAAACGACTGTCAAAAGAAAAACACATACTCATTAGCATTGTATAAAAAATGCATACCTAAAAATACCCTATTAATTAACCAAAATAGGAAAGGGTAAAGGATATTTCAGACAGCTAAGTGGGTAATAGTACACCGACCTAATAAATATTATTATGACTATTATGGGACAAATTGCAGAATTTCCAGAATCTTCTGCCTGGCCTTAGCTATTTACATATCAATAGGCATTTACCGCTGTAGCCTCCTGCAGCCGCAGGGATAAGGGGAGAAGAGAGGAGGGCAGTTCTCTCGTCCCCTGTGTTCCTGGTGCATAACTGGTCTAGTGTTTGCCAGACACGGGGATCCCAGCAGGGAGTTCCTCCTGGAAATGGGTGGGTTGGGAAGTGAGGGCACCTACGGTTGCAGGGATACAGAACACCAAGCTGGCTTGGCTAGCGGGTTTCCGGGAGAAAGAGAGCCCGCCATGTCTGGGAGACTGGAGGAGACGGACAGGGCTGGGCCTAGCTAGCAAATTCGAGCAAGCTATAAACAGTAAAAAGCCTTCCTCCCAACCTACTTGTTCCCTTGAATTATTTTGGTTTCACTGGTTTAATTGTCCCAGCTGGGAACACCCTTCTCCTCAGAGCTATAGCTATAAACCTCAAGAGCAACAAAGCAAGCTTCAAATAATGTATTATTGTCCACTTTGAGCTTTCCTACATATTTCTGTTGAGTTTGGGTAGTTTCCAATATGTACAATTTTGTTGTATTTCTGTGGTAGAACATCAGCATTATTTAATCATGGTTGATTTGTTGAAATATGAAGTTTTTTTACTGAAATTTTGTAAGACAATGAAGGAACATCAGGTATTCTATGACCTACTTAAATGACAGAGAGATCACAATATAATTTGTGTATTAAAAGGCAAATGAAAGTTTTAGAATCTCTCAGAGCATCAAAAATTTTTTTTTAATGAATGCTAATGTGTTAATGTTAATGAATGTCTTTTCATATAACTGGAAAAGTCTATTAGTTTCTTTTAACACCTAGAGGATTCCATTTGTTATTAAAGAATCCAATATTAATAAACCATTTTTTCTGAGCTTTACAGAATTTGGTCTGACATATTTTACTACTTGTGTGTGTTCTCACCTTCTAATTTAATTCTAGTCCTAATTAAATCATCCATCATTTTTAGGAAGATTTTTCTCCTTATAGGTTTTTTGGTACTACCTCACTAGTTTTAGCTATTTGCTACTTTCTCTTCCTGATTTGTCACTTTGAAAATATTTCAGTGACTTATATTAAATTTTCTAGTAGTTTTAGTTTCATGTTAATTTCAGCTCATTTTTCTATTTCTTATTCTCCATGCTTTTTATCTTTCCATCAGGTGATGAAATGTTGGATTTCTATATCTATTGGGGACCTTTAAGAAAATAAGCAGCTCCTCCAAGTAAGAAATGTCATCCCTATATTGTCATTACATGGATTGTAAATATTCCATAACCCCTAAATCCTGTCACACCTAAGGGTAACAACTTTTTAATGCATTGGATTTAGATAATTATATTAGCTACTTAGTTTTCCTTGTTTTATGAACTAAAAAGTTTTATATTATGCTAGAAAAGACCACTTAGACTTTTCGTTTAGGGCAGCATGGAAAGTAAGGAGGTAACATTTTATAGGGATTGAGGATTAACATTTTAATTTACCTAGTAAAAGTCAACCAAGAGCAGAGTCTGTACAAGAAATGTTTACATTAAAGTACAGAGGACATAATCATAATTACCTTGGCAATATCTGAATATGGAAGTAGAGAATGTATGAAAGTAGGAGGGGCAAAGGAACTCCCTGCTTCAGGGGAGAAAAGTACATTGAAAGATAAAAATGTAAAGGTTGCACTTTTAGAGACTAAGAGGCTCATTGAGAGTGGTGAGGATGGATCATGGTCTAGATAGAGATGTGTATTAACAAATGATGACCATGGATAACTGTCATGTGAACCAGTATACAGAGAGCTTCTGGAGATGGCACCAGAGAATGAGTCCAGATAGAGGAAAGAGAAAACATCACTAAAGGACAGTCACGGAGTTTGAAACCGCAAGAGCCCCTTCCCTGTTCCAAGTGATACCCAGAGTCCTACCATCATCACCTAACCTCAGGACTTTGGAGTCAATCTTGTAAACTGTAAAATTGGGTCCAAGATTAATCATGGCAACCTGAATCAATATCTGAATTTTTATTCAAAGCATGATAGTATTTTATATGAATGTGAGTCTCAACAGGATGAACTTATTTCTTGCAGGGCTGAGGGATATTTTGGGTAAGGAGGCTGTGTAAACAGAAAAATAAGTGTTATAATTTTATATTTGGGAAGCAAAGAAAATCTATGTTTTAAAATACAAACTACAAAAAATAACACCTTCTCAACTAATGGAAATATGGAAAAGATCACAGGCTGGTGTGCAGCATGCTGGCACATGATTGGAACTTCCCCAAGAAAGGAGTTGGGATCTTAGGTTTATCAAAGGATGACATGAAGTAAAGCAGAAAGTAATATCAGTATTGTATAATGACTAACCCATGGTTGACACTCAAGTATATATACCAGTCAGCATCTGAGTAGCTTTGAATGGCCTATAATCAAAAGCAGGAATTGGGCTCTTTCAGTGACATTTAAAAATCTATACTCACTGCCATCATTATGGCAGTTTCATAAATTATTGATCATCAGTTTAAAAATAAGCCTCACAAAATGATAGAAACACATCTGGTACATAGAGTGTAGCTTAAAGATCTATAGAACAAAACTTAGAAAAATATGACACTAACCACTAGAGCAGGGTTGCTTTAAGATCCCTTTTTGAACTAGCTCCATCACTATTGTCAATTATGTTTGCTTGGTATATATATTTCTAATCCACACCCCTGCCAGTAATTTGATCTGTAGAGTCTGAGTTGGGGTGGAATGTGGGAAACATTTTTTAACAAGTTTCTTTAACTGATTAAATGATGCAAGTCATCCTAACAACAATGTTGGGGAACATTGTCCTAGAGTAAAAGCATGACAAAATATATGTCATGTAAAATATATATAAGTGCATGCGTTTTTGCTCTCTCTCAACTGTTCTTAGTAATGAGAGTAAGCTTAAAAGAAAAAAAGGTACCATTATAAAATAATAATACATGATATTAAAAAAAGACCTTTCCTAGCATCTAAATTTCTGATGTCAGTTTTATTAGTCAGATTAGAAAGCAAGAGGCATAAGTTAAAAATTAAGTATAGGGGCGGAAGATGGCGGCGTGAGTAGAGCAGCGGAAATCTCCTCCCAAAACAACATATATCTATGAAAATATAACAAAGACAACCCTTCCTAGAATAAAGACCAGAGGACACAGGACAATATCCAGACCACATCCACACCTGAGAGAACCCAGCGCCTCGCGAAGGGGGTAAGATACAAGCCCCGGCCCTGCAGGAGCCGAGTGCCCCTCCCCCCAGCTCCCGGCGGGAGAAGAGCAGGCAGAGCGGGAGGGAGACGGAGCCCAGGACTGCCGAACACCCAGCCCCAGCCATCCGGGCCAGAGAGCAGGGCCCTCGATACTGGGAAAACAGGGCAGCAAGAACAGTGAGCAGGCACTGGAGGCTGGGCGACAGAGGACATAAGAAAAGCGCGCGACCATTTTTTTTTTTTTTTTTGCTTTTTGCTGCTTTGTTTTGGCGAGCGCTTTTTGGAAGTCTTAAAGGGACAGGGACCCCAATACTAGGGAAACAGGGCAGAAAGACCGGGGAGCAGAGGCCTGAGGCTGGCACCGGAGAATAAAGAAAAACGAACAACCACCTTTTTTTTTTTAATTAAAAATTTTTTTTTTTTTTAATTAAAAAAATTTTTTTTTCTTGTTTTTTTTTGTGGTCGTTGTTTTGTTTTGGCGGGTGCTTTTTGGAAGTCTTAAAGGGGCAGGGCGGGTCACTTAATCCAGAGGTAGGGAATCCGGGATCTCTGGGCACCCTAACCCCTGGGCTGCAGGGAGCAGGGAGGCCCCTTACGGAGATAAATAGCCTCCCAGCAGCTCCTGCTCCAACGCGACTCCACCAGTTTGGAGTAGCTGCCCGAGCCAGGCCACGCCCACAGCAACAGCGGAGATTAACTCCATAGCAGCCGGGCAGGAAGCAGAAACCCTGTCTGCGCGCAGCTGCGCAGCACAAGCCACTAGAGGCCGCTGTTCTCCCAGGAGAGGAGGGCCACAAACCAAAAAGAAAGGAAGTCCTTCCAGCCGTCACTCGTCCCAGTTCTGCAGACTATTCCTATCACCATGAAAAGGCAAAGCTACAGGCAGACAAAGATCACAGAGACAACACCAGAGAAGGAGACAGACCTAACCAGTCTCCGTGAAAAAGAATTCAAAATAAGAATCATAAACATGCTGACAGAGATGCAGAGAAATACGCAAGAGAAATGGGATGAAGTCCGGAAAGAGATCACAGATGCCAGAAAGGAGATCGCAGAAATGAAACAAACTCTGGAAGGGTTTATAAGCAGAATGGATAGAATGCAAGAGGCCATTGATGGAATTGAAATCAGAGAACAGGAACGCATAGAAGCTGACATAGAGAGAGACAAAAGGATCTCCAGGAATGAAACAATATTAAGAGAACTGTGTGACCAATCTAAAAGGAACAATATCCGTATTATAGGGGTCCCAGAAGAAGAAGAGAGAGGAAAAGAGATGGAAAGTATCTTAGAAGAAATAATTGCTGAAAACTTCCCCACACTGGGGGAGGAAGTAATCAAACAGACCACGGAAATACACAGAACCCCCAACAGAAAGGATCCAAGAAGGGCAACACCAAGACACATAATAATTAAAATGGCAAAGATCAAGGACAAGGAAAGAGTGTTAAAGGCAGCTAGAGAGAAAAAGGTCACCTATAAAGGGAAACCCATCAGGCTAACGTCAGATTTCTCAACAGAAACCCTACAGGCCAGAAGAGAAGGGCATGATATATTTAATACAATTAAACAGAAGGGCCTTGAACCAAGGATACAGTATCCAGCACGACTATCATTCAAATATGACGGTGGGATTAAACAATTCCCAGACAAACAAAAGCTGAGGGAATTTGCTTTCCACAAACCACCTCTACAGAACATCTTACAGGGACTGCTCTAGATGGGAGCACTCCTAGAAGGAGAACAGCACAAAACACCCAACATATGAAGAATCGAGGAGGAGGAACAAGAAGGGAGAGAAGAAAAGAATCTCCAGACAGTGTATATAACAGCTCAATAAGCGAGCTAAGTTAGGCAGTAAGATACTAAAGAGGCTAACCTTGAACCTTTGGTAACCACGAATTTAAAGCCTGCAATGGCAATAAGTACATATCTTTCAATAGTCACCCTAAATATTAATGGGTTGAATGCACCAATCAAAAGACACAGAGTAACAGAATGGATAAAAAAGCAAGACCCATCTATATGCTGCTTACAAGAAACTCACCTCAAACCCAAAGACATGTACAGACTAAAAGTCAAGGGATGGAAAAACATATTTCAAGCAAACAACAGTGAGAAGAAAGCAGGGGTTGCAGTACTAATATCAGACAAAATAGACTTCAAAACAAAGAAAGTAACAAGAGATAAAGAAGGACACTACATAATGATAAAGGGCTCAGTCAAACAAGAGGATATAACCATTCTAAATATATATGCACCCAACACAGGAGGACCAGCATATGTGAAACAAATACTAACAGAACTAAAGGGGGATATAGACTGCAATGCATTCACTCTAGGAGACTTCAACACACCACTCACCCCAAAGGATAGATCCACCAGGCAGAAAATAAGTAAGCACACGGAAGCACTGAACAACACAGTAGAGCAGATGGACCTAATAGACATCTATAGAACTCTACATCCAAAAGCAGCGGGATATACATTCTTCTCAAGTGCACATGGAACATTCTCCAGAATAGACCACATACTAGGCCACAAAAAGAGCCTCAGAAAATTCCAAAAGATTGAAATCCTACCAACCAACTTTTCAGACCACAAAGGCATAAAACTAGAAATAAACTGTACAAAGAAAGCAAAGAGGCTCACAAACACATGGAGGCTTAACAACACGCTCCTAAATAATCAATGGATCAATGACCAAATCAAAATGGAGATCCAGCAATATATGGAAACAAATGACAACAACAACACTAAGCCCCAACTTCTGTGGGACACAGCAAAAGCAGTCTTAAGAGGAAAGTATATAGCAATCCAAGCATATTTAAAAAAGGAAGAGCAATCCCAAATGAATGGTCTAATGTCACAATTATCGAAATTGGAAAAAGAAGAACAGATGAGGCCTAAGGTCAGCAGAAGGAGGGATATAATAAAGATCAGAGAAGAAATAAATAAAATTGAGAAGAATAAAATAACAGCAAAAATCAATGAAACCAAGAGTGGGTTCTTCGAGAAAATAAACAAAATAGATAAGCCTCTAGCCAGACTTATTAAGAGGAAAAGAGAGTCCACACAAATCAACAGTATCAGAAACAGAAAGGAAAAATCACGACGGACCCCACGGAAATGCAAAGAATTATTGGAGAATACTATGAAAACCTATATGCTAACAAGCTGGGAAACCTAGGAGAAATGGACAACTTCCTAGAAAAATATAACCTTCCAAAATTGACCCAGGAAGAAACAGAAAATCTAAACAGACGAATTACCAGCAACGAAATTGAAGAGGTAATCAAAAAACTACCAAAGAACAAAACCCCCGGGCCAGATGGATTTACCTCTGAATTTGATCAGACATACAGGGAAGACATAATACCCATTCTCTTTAAAGTTTTCCAAAAAATAGAGGAGGAGGGGATACTCCCAAACTCATTCTATGAAGCTAACATCACCCTAATACCAAAACCAGGCAAAGACTCCACCAAAAAAGAAAACTACAGACCAATATCCCTGATGAACGTAGATGCAAAAATACTCAACAAAATATTAGCAAACCGAATTCAAAAATACATCAAAAGGATCATACACCATGACCAAGTGGGATTCATTCCAGGGATGCAAGGATGGTACAACATTCGAAAGTCCATCAACATCATCCACCACATCAACAAAAAGAAAGACAAAAACCACATGATCATCTCCATAGATGCTGAAAAAGCATTTGACAAAGTTCAACATCCATTCATGTTAAAAACTCTCAGCAAAATGGGAATAGAGGGCAAGTACCTCAACATAATATAGGCCATCTATAATAAACCCACAGCCAACATTATATTGAACAGCGAGAAGCTGAAAGCATTTCCTCTGATATCGGGAACTAGACAGGGATGCCCACTCTCTCCACTGTTATTTAACATAGTACTGGAGGTCCTAGCCACGGCAATCAGACAAAACAAAGAAATACAAGGAATCCAGATTGGTAAAGAAGAAGTTAAACTGTCACTATTTGCAGATGACATGATACTGTACATAAAAAACCCTAAAGACTCCACCCCAAAACTACTAGAACTGATATCGGAATACAGCAAAGTTGCAGGATACAAAATCAACACACAGAAATCTGTGGCTTTCCTATATACTAACAATGAACCAACAGAAAGAGAAATCAGGAAAACAACTCCATTCACAATTGCATCAAAAAAAATAAAATACCTAGGAATAAACCTAAACAAAGAAGTGAAAGACTTATACTCGGAAAACTACAAGTCACTCTTAAGAGAAATTAAAGGGGACACTAACAGATGGAAACTCATCCCATGCTCGTGGCTAGGAAGAATTAATATCGTCAAAATGGCCATCCTGCCCAAAGCAATATACAGATTTGATGCAATCCCTATGAAACTACCAGCAACATTCTTCAATGAACTGGAACAAATAATTCAAAAATTCATATGGAAACACCAAAGATCCCGAATAGCCAAAGCAATCCTGAGAAAGAAGAATAAAGTAGGGGGGATCTCACTCCCCAACTTCAAGCTCTACTATAAAGCCATAGTAATCAAGACAATTTGGTACTGGCACAAGAGCAGAGCCACAGACCAATGGAACAGACTAGAGAATCCAGACATTAACCCAGACATATATGGTCAATTAATATTTGATAAAGGAGCCATGGACATACAATGGCGAAATGACAGTCTCTTCAACAGGTGGTGCTGGCAAAACTGGACAGCTACATGTAGGAGAATGAAACTGGAGCATTGTCTAACCCCATATACAAAAGTAAACTCAAAATGGATCAAAGACCTGAATGTCAGCCATGAAACCATTAAACTCTTGGAAGAAAACATAGGCAAAAACCTCTTAGACATAAACATGAGTGACCTCTTCTTGAACATTATCTCCCCGGGCAAGGAAAACAACAGCAAAAATGAGTAAGTGGGACTATATTAAGCTGAAAAGCTTCTGTACAGCAAAAGACACCATCAATAGAACAAGAAGGAACCCTACAGTATGGGAGAATATATTTGAAAATGACACATCCGATAAAGGCTTGACGTCCAGAATATATAAGGAGCTCTCACGCCTCAAAAAACAAAAAACAAATAACCCAATTAAAAAATGGGCAGAGGAACTGAACAGACAGTTCTCCAAAAAAGAAATACAGATGGCCAACAGACACATGAAAAGATGCTCCACATCGCTAATTATCAGAGAAATGCAAATTAAAACTACAATGAGGTATCACCTCACACCAGTAAGGATGGCTGCCAACCAAAAGACAAACAACAACAAATGTTGGCGAGGGTGTGGAGAAAGGGGAACCCTCCTACACTGCTGGTGGGAATGTAAGTTAGTTCAACCATTGTGGAAAGCAGTATGGAGGTACATCAAAATGCTCAAAACAGACTTACCATTTGACCCAGGAATTGCACTCCTAGGAATTTACCCTAAGAACGCAGCTATCAAGTTTGAGAAAGACAGATGCACCCCTATGTTTATTGCAGCACTATTTACAATAGCCAAGAATTGGAAGCAACATAATGTCCATCAATAGATGAATGGATAAAGAAGATGTGGTACATATACACAATGGAATACTACTCAGCCATAAGAAAAGGGCAAATCCAATCATTTGCAGCAACATGGATGGAGCTGGAGGGTATTATGCTCAGTGATACAAGCCAAGCGGAGAAAGAGAAATACCAAATGATTTCACTTATCTGTGGAATATAAGAACAAAGGAAAAACTGAAGGAACAAAACAGCAGCAGAATCACAGAACTCAAGAATGGACTAACAGGTACCAAAGGGAAAGGGACTGGGGAGGATGGGTGGGTAGGGAGGGATAAGGGGGGAGAAGTAGGGGGGTATTATGATTAACATGCATGGGGGGGTAGGAGAAAAGGGAGGGCTGTACAACACAGAGAAGTTAAGTAGTGATTCTACAACATTTTGCTATGCTGATGGACAGTGACTGTAAAGGGGTTTATAGGGGAGACCTGGTATAGGGGAGAGCCTAGTAAACATAATATTCGTCATGTAAGTTTAGATTAGTGATAGCAAAAAAAAAAAAAAAAAAAAAAAAAAAAAAGGGCAGTTCCTGTGTGGTAACCTCCAACGAGTTCTACACAAGGGTATAAAGGGCATATAAAAGTGTAGGCAAAGGGTCTGTTTGTGTTTATACAGAGGATCAAAGCCTAATTGGGCTACCCCGAAAATGAACTAAGATACGATATGAAAAAGAACTTCCAACATCTGCACTCTCTGGAAGACTCATGCCAGACGATGATCATCAAAAAACCCCAACAAAGATCCACGCACTGCTACACCTGTAGGTGCACTCATCCCACCAGTTCCTGGACTTGCCATGGGAATGAGGAAGGAGATATCTAAGCTGGCCTGTGCATACTGTAAAACAACAAAATTTGACTGGATCTATACTGTTGGAACTCAACCAAGAATTTGGAGAAGTGCAAATTGTAGCGCTCCAAAGTCTTACAACTACAAACTATTTACTGTTAAAAGAACATATGGCATGTGAACAGTCCCCAGGATTGGGTTGTTTTAATTTGTCTGATTTCTCTCAGACTGTTCAAGTTCAGTTGGACAATATCCACCATATCATCGATAAGTTTTCACAAATGCCTAAGGTGCCTAACTGGTTTTCTTGGTTTCACTGCAGATGGCTGGTAATTACAGATATGCTTTGGTTATGTAACTATACTCCTATTATGTTAATGTGTGTGTGCAATTTAAGTAGTAGCTTAAAACCTATACATGCTGAAGTTACTCTACAAGAAGATATATCAAAGAAATAATCAATCTTCCCATGTTTTCTTCCACCTGCTACTTCTATAGCTTTTCTTCTTCCTTCCTAATTACAACCCTTAAATAGAATTCGTGCCTCATATCAAATTTACCGAGTATCATAATTCTTCCAAGTGGTAAAGATACCTCAAGACATATGCTGGGCATAGAAGCCACAGGGCATAAATATGCAAAGATGTAAAAAGCTAACCATTTCAAACAATAAGGCTTCTCTCTCACTTACCAACTTTACGTCTCCCTGTTTGGCCCCGGAAGATGACTGGTTAGCCAGAGACGGGTAAGATTCCTCAAGGGAGGAACAACCTAAGACAGGCACAGTCGCAGGGGGGCCATCAGGTGATAAATTGGGGATCAACAGAGGTGAGGCTTAGAACCTCACCCCCCCGTTCTGAGAGAAATCTTCTGCATACGTGGATGTTTTATTGCCCTGGTCTAGCTTGGATTAACACATAGTCTACAGGCACACACCTGATCATCTACATTTACTCTCTTACAACACTAAACTATGTTTTCTACCTTTATCTTGTATCTACCTACCACTTCAGCATTTTATTAAAAATAGTAATAATAAAGAGAGTAATGTGGTATCCACATATAAATCAAGTATAAAAATCAAATGAGTATTCATATTTGAACTGACTGTTTAGAGTTCATAATGCATGAGCAAAACCGAAAGTTTCTGTGATGACTGCCCTTGTACTGTTCACTATGTAACTTATTCATTACGTAAGAATTTGTTCTCCATGTAAGAACTTGTTTGTTATGCCTCAGAAGATTGGAGACTGACGAAAATTAGGCTTGGGGTGGATTAATGATTGTGCATTGAGCATTGACTCCCCTATACAGAATTTTATTGTCGTTAACAACCATTTGATCAATAAATATGAGAGATGCCCTCACAAAAAAAAAAAAAAAAAAAAAAAAAAGGACAGACTTCCAATGGTAAAATAAATTAGTAACCGGGATGTAATGTATAGCATAAGGAATATAGTCAAGAAATTGTAACATCCTTTTAGGGTGATAGCTGGAACCTAGAATTATGTATATAAATGTTCTACCACTGTGTTGTACACTTGAAACTCATGTAATGTAATACTGTGTGTCAACTACCCTTCAATAAAAAATAATTATTTAAAAAAAAAAAATTAAGTATAAAGCACATTCCTGTAAGATTAAATCCACTTATATAATGAAGTGTTGCAATTCACAATTTAGAAAGTATTAGCTGAGTTGAAGACAAGCCTGTCTCATTAAGTAGCTCCTCCCTGGTTATGAGTTTATATATTATCAGTCAGAGCTTAAGTCCTTTTGATTCTAAAAGAGTTCACTTTTAGGACTTTCTAGAGATTTTTGTGGATATTTTCTTCCTCCTTGTTTCATTCATCCAAATAAGTAAAAAATATCTATATAGGGCAGCCCATATTGTTATTCATATATTATTATTTTAAAAATGGATATTATTTTTATCTAGGACTAGCCCTTTAATTACAAATACAACTTCATTATGTGTATACATGCATGTGTATAAAATATACAGACAGATCTCTTATTTAATATTCATTTTCACTTAAAAAAATTTTTTCAGTGAAATAATAAGCCATATTATTCATAGCTTTATGCAAGAAGATTATTACCTATCGGTTTTCTTGTGAAATGTAAGAAACAAAATATTCTGTGTTTAAAGTATTACACAAATACCAGTTTTTAGCCTTACAGATTTTTGCTTATTTGATATTTTGTAGGAATTAATTCAAAGTCTGTACCATTTTAATGGCAGTAATTCATAACTTGTGGTTCTTATATAAATTATATTACCTAAAAATTTAAGAGTTAGAATATTTAGATTGATCAGGGTAAAATAATTGTTCTTCCAAATGAATAAAAATGACTGTTTCAATAAAAACTAATAATATCTTGTATATAATTTGGACTGTGAAAGCTATTTAAAAAAAACTTGTATTTGAAACATTTTTATCTGGTGAGTCAATTAATTCAAACTTAGTTTTGTGATATCCTACTATAGGAATGAATCTTCATCCTCGTAACTGAGTTGTGTTCTGCTTAAGAGGGTTTGCCCAAATTATGCCCAAGTTTGACAAAGAGACCTATTCTCAAACTAGATTGCATAGTAGCCACTGTGACACCCTAATAAAACAGTAGAGTTACAGTAAAGGAAACAATATCCTTTTCTTCCCAGTTCAGAACACAGGCCAATCTGACTAATTTGGGAACTGTGACAAAATTAGTAATGGCTTCTAAGCACATCATTTGGAGATTTAATATGTTTAACTTTATTTTAATACTTTGGATGTGAGATAAAGATAAAAAAATTTAAATGCATATTTAGAAAAATTACCTATAATTACTTCATTATTCAGTTCAGACTTTTTCTTTCTCCTCTTTCTCTTAATGCTTTATAGTAGCCTTTTCTTTTCTATGAAGATTCATATTTTTGAGTCTAAATGAGTTATGGCAGTAAAGAAGCTGTAATTTATAACACTGGCTATGTTTCAAGTTTTTTTTTAAGATTAAAGAAAATGCTGGAACTTACTTTGTCAATATGTATACTAAAATTGGAACATCACAGAAAAGATTAACACAGCCCATGCATATGGATGGTCTACACATTCGTGGGTAATTTCACATTTGTCAGTCATGGAAGAAATGGTAGGGAAGCAGGATGGCAAAAGAAATTGAAAGGTACTTAACCTCTACCACTTACATATATATATTTTATAAAAAGCATAAATATTAAAGTTAATCTTGGTGTGTGAATATTATGTTTGTTGTATAATTCTAATTTCTTCATATTTTAAAATATAAAGGATCACTATAGCAGTCATCCCATCTCAAAACCTAAGAAAATTATCAAAAGTGCATGCCAAGATTTATTCATAAGGATATTCTCTTCAGCATTATTTATAATAGGAAAAGCTGGAAACAATCTAAAATTTGAACAATTCAGAAATGGTTAAGTAAATTATAGTGGAGTTATAAGTTTATTATGCATTTATTTGGAAAATTTTATTTTCTGTATTGGTTTCCTATTGCTAGTACAAAAAATCACTACCAATTTGGTGGCTTAAAACAATGCAGATTTTTTGCTTTATAGCTCTGGAGGTCAGAAGTCTAAAATGAATTTCACTGGGAGAAATCAGAATGTCGGTGGGCTACATTCTTTCTGGGGAGAGGCCTTTCTTTACCTTTTTCAGCTTTTGGAGGCTCCTGCACTTGTTGGCTCTTGGCCCTTTCCTCGCATCACTCCAACCATTTGCTCCCACCTTCACACCTCCTACCACTGACTGACTTTCTCTTCTCCTGCCTATCACAACCTTTGGGGTTACAGGGGTCTGGAATAATCTGGAGAATCTCCCCATCTCCAGATGACTTCAGTTAATTACATCTACAAAATCCCTTTTACCACATGAAGTATCAAAGTCACAGGTTTCGTGACTAAGATGTAGATGTCTTTGGAAGGGGGCATCGTTGGCTTACCATATTTTGTTAGTGAGAAGGGCCTGTGACTACTTAAAGGCCTTAGAAACAGTGCCAGGCACAAAACATCCTCAAATGTGATTTGTAACACTCGGTGCTTTCCCAACCTGATCTAAGGCATGACCATCTCCCGCCTGGATCATTCCAGTCATCTTTCCAGAGGCTTCCCTGCTTCTATCCTTACCTCTACCTATTCTCGGTACAGCTGCCAAAGTGATCTATTTAAAACATGAATCAGCTTGTTTTTCTCCTCTGCTTAAAATCCAACACTCCCTATTCCCATTTTACTCAACTCTTTGGGTAGCCTCCGCAGCCTACCCATGTGCTCCTCCTAATTCGACCTATTTAAACAAACACTTCTCTCTTGCCCCAGCTACATAGGCCACTTACTGTTCCTCTAAAACACTATCCCTGTCCCCACCTTATGATCTTTTCACCTGTGGTTTCCTCTGCCTGGAATATGCTTTTCCCAGACATATATGTAGTTCACACCCCCATTTCTTCAAGACTCTGCTCACATATCACCTCAGTGAGGCCTACCCTGACCGCCTCATTAAAAATCCCATCATTTCTATGCTCCCAATATTTCTGCTATGTTTTCATAATACATCATCTTTATAATTCTAAATGCTTTATTTTGCTTATATTTTTTCATCCCCTACTGAAATAAAATTTCCAAAGGACAAGGAATATTATATGTTTTGTTCAATAGTGTATTTTCATTTCCTTAACATACCATGAACTCATGTTGATTTGGTGAATAATAAGATCCTAAGAGTCTGTTCTAAGTTCTGAGGCCACATCGATAAACTCAACACAGAGTTTCTTCTTTATTGGAGCTTGCTTTTAAGTTTTCCAATCTACCAAAATCCACTCCTCCCAAGTTCCCAGTGGACTGAGAGAAAAGAAAAACACTAGATGAAAAGTAGTAAGACTGGAATTTATTAATTAGCCTTGCTCTCCTTACATACTATCCCCACCCTTACCACTCTTACCCTTTTGTCCCAACTACTGGGCATTGTCTCACTGATGTTTTGGAGACTAATTCCAATGGACATAGCTGCTAAGAGAGGGTGCCATGAAAAAAAAACAAAAAACAACACGGTAATCTGTTAAGGTCACAGAATAAACCAGTGGGATAATAGGATGTCTCTTTAAACAACTCATTTTATACGTACATATATAAAATGTATGCACATATTCTGGTAGAACTTCCTACAAAGCGAATCAGCCATTTTCTGAAAATATTTTCTTATTGACTCATTTTTAAATGCTTAGGTATAAACCTCTGTCTGAAGTACATCCTTCAGTATGTTACATGAAGTCCTGACATAGTTACTGAGTTTTAGAAGAGACACGCTGAGGCTGCATCATTCCAGACTTCTTTAAAATCAGAGAGTACAGGCCCCGGACACACAAAGGGCTAGCACATGACTTTCAGCTTTTGAATCTCATTAGGCTTCCCACAGATGAGAATCACAATGATCAAAGAATTCGATGTACCATTCCATTCAAATTTACTTTTCTCTATTACAATGAATAATTTATTGAAATCACCAAGTGTAAGTGTTAAAAACACTCTATCTTAAAGGTTAATAAAAAAACAAAATTTTAAGACATTCAATTACATGGGTAACATGGCCAATCATGTACTCTTGGTGACTTAGACCGCTTGTTGAAACTTCATCAAATTTTGTGAGAAAACATATTTAGGACACAATTTCTCCTCAGATACTCATCAAACATTTGAAAACAACATAATCTTTCAAAAGGCATCCATTATTTTATATACTTTTTTCTCTGTGACATTATTCACTTTTTTCATTATTTACAGGACCTTGAGAAGGCATCTGTATTTTTGCAATGTTGGTAAATTCTGGCTCATTCCATGATCAGCTACAATTTCGGCTATCTTCAGATGTAGGTAATTTCTAACTATTCTCCCAAGTCAATATCATAATGCTATTAAGGCATAGTTAACTACCCATAAGATAAATTAATTTTTACTTTACTTCACAATATTTCACTGTTTTATATGGAAATTTTGTCTTGCTTGAAGACAGAAACATTGAAGTCCACATTTTTTATCCCAATCATTGATACTTCTAAATTACTGATAGTGATTATTTATTTCCTTGCTTTTACTCTTTATTTGTTTCTTACATTTCTAGTTTGAATCAAAAGACCTGGGGCCTTTGTGTAACTTACTAGTTATGTGTTCTGGAGCAAGCCACTCAGTACCTCTGAGCATCATTCCTCTGTGATATGCAGATAATAATTCCTGCCCCATCTCATAGGAAGTCATAAAAATGAAATTATATGGTGGCATGTTGTAAGCACTAAAGGAACTAGAGATACAATATTATTTTCTATCAGTGATATTAAATGCATGGATAAGGATCCTCACCTTAAGTTTAACCAAAATGTTCTCCTCCCCTTTGCTTCATTATTACCTTTCCTTGGAAAAACAGAGGAGCCATAAGGCATATAAGTCCTGCATGATTCCACTTACATGAGGCATCTGACATAGTCCAATTTGTAAACCTGAAGACTGCTTACAAAGGGCTCAGGGAGGGAGAAATGGTGGTCATTAACCAACAGGCAGAAGCTTCAGTAGAATATGATGAATAAGCTCTACAGTTCTGTTGTACAACACTGCATCGACAGTCAACAATACTAAATTGCACACTTAAAAATTTCTTAATTGGACAGATCTCATGTTAAGTGTCCTTAACACAATAAAATTAAAAAAAACTATTATATGATTGTATGATTCTATTGATATGAAATATCCAGAATAGGCAAATTTATAGATGAAGAAAGTAGGTCAGAGGTTACTAGGGGCTGGGAGAAGGGGAGAATGGGTAGAATCAGTAGAGTTTCTGCCTCACAGTGCACTCATCTTCCTTTCCCACCCCTGGTTCCTCCTTCTGACTGTTTCTATTAATGTTAATGCCATTCCCCAAGGCTCTCTAGTTTGAGAAGTTTTTGTGTTTCTGACCTCATATTTTTTATTTCCTCTTCTTTCTGTTCTACTATTACCAGTATTCCCTATTTTACAAATTTCCTATTTCAGGCACCTAAAATCTTGGGCCTGGCTTGTTCTTAAACATTATTAAGTTACATTTTTGCCTATGATCCTTCTTCCCCACTCTGTTGCTAGAATAATTTCTTGGAAGATGTTATGCTTTTTCCCTTCTCAGAAACCTTCACTAGAGTTCAGCCTCCTTACACTGTCATTCAGAGCTATCCTTAGTACCACCCACCTTTTGAGGCTCTTCTCTCAGAAGGCCTGAAACTTGATATACTTTGTGCCAAAACCTGTAATTTTTCTGTCTTCATTTATTTGCTCATGACATTAACTTTACCCAAAATATACAGCCAACCGCTTATTGTGTCTTCACTTCTTATCCTGCCTGTTATTGAAGACCTAACCCGTCTCATTTATTGGAGAAACCCTACTGCAGAATGTGATCCCTCTATCTGCTTTTGCTTCTTAAATGACCAACAGTTTGCATGCCCATGATTTGCTTTTCAGAGCTCATGTATTATCTGTTCAGTAATGTTGATACTAAGCTCAAGGATGTTCTTGAAATGTCTTTGTATCTCACAGCATAGAATCAGCAGATGGACTTACAAATGAAAAGAATCATGAGGGAGGATGACAAGGAAGAGAGGAGAGAAGTTCTGAGTTGTTGGAAAAAGGAGTCACTATCCAGGACAGAGAAGGAAAATACAATTTTGGGAAAAGACGAAATATACTGAAGAAAGCGGTAAGTATATTAAACAAAACAAAATGATTCACATTCTTCTCTTGGCTGTTGTTTTTTGATATTTTATGTGCTTCCTGGAGTATTTAAAGTCCTGTATAGTACTAGATAAATGAAAGAAGCAGACATTCAGTACTTACTGTTGCTTCACATTTATATATAAATTCTATGAATTCTACTCTTTCTGGGGAGTTATCTTGTTTCACTGAGGAAAGATAATGAAAGTGGTTTTGATTCAGCAGCATTTTGGTATCTTTGTGCAAGAAATCTACAAATATCTCATTAATTGTCTTATTTTTAGAAAGATACCTGCTTTACCATATGTAAGTTATTCATGCCTTAATTATTTTAGTGTTTGCGACTGATTCCCAAGACTCCATTGTTGAAAAGTTAGTTAGGAATTAACACTTTCTTAAGGATCAGATAAAAATATGGAAAGGCAGTCAATTTTGCTTTTAACTTTTAAGGATTTTTGAGGGGAGAACCTTTACATTCATTAAGCTGTATTCATATTTTAAGCATAACAGTAATTTGCTCCAATATAATAGAAAAAACAATCAGTATTATTATCATAACAACCACAATAACATTTACAGAATACCTACTATATGGCAGATGCTTTATGTACATATGTGTGATCTTCACAATAATATCAAGTGATCAGTGTTTGAATAATAAATTAGTATTTGAATAAATGAGGAAATTGACTTTCCACGTGGATCAGTAACTAGCTCAAGGTTATGTAGCTGATCAATGACAAAGCCAAGTTTTTAATCCAATGAAAGCACACATACACATTTTCCACTATGCTATGCTATGCTAGTTACACATTTCTAAGGTTAACAAATCTCCTCAAACTCTCTGGAGCATTCTAAGAAATGGAATAACAGGCATATAGGCTCCAGAACCTCCAAACATTTACAATTCACAATAGAGTTCAACCCATTATAGCTTCTCTAGCTCTATTCTGAGGTGTGCAATGCCTGTGGGTATCTTAAGGTGTCACTAGCAGGCCTGGTGTATAAGCAAAGAAAATGCACATAGCAATAGTTAAGGTGACAGAAAAAGAAAAGGAAAAGAAAGGGAGAAATAAAGAGGAGGGACACTTGGTTAGGAGTGAGAATACCACCACCAACTGGCTACCAGATACCCTCCTTAATGGATCTACTATCATATTTAACACATTTCTGAAAATGTCTGTGAAAGTCTCACATACAGTAGTCAAATATAGGAAAAGTTCCTTTTCCCAGATAGTTAAAGGAACAAAAAAATGCTTTCTCTTTTTTGTTAGCCCTAATCTTCAATGATAAAATTCAAACATTGCATACATGTCCTTTCATTTGGATTTTTGTTTTAATTTGACAATCAAATGCATAGAAGAACTGCTTAAATCTAATGAAGGTTTGGTTATGATATGATTTTTTAGAACATTAAACATTTTCCACTATTATCTAAAACATATTAAGATTATGAGAGTTATACTTCTTGTCAGCTGAGTCTGCAAGTTATGTTTTTCAGTTTCCATATTTTTCATAAAGCAATAAGGACAAATGCTATAATGTATTGTAATAATTACAAGAACTGGTATATAAATGGTGATGTTGCTGAAATTTAACATAGCCTAGGAAGAGATTCTTTTTATGGCTGCTTGAAGTTTTTGTCAGATGATGAAGGTCTGAAATCAGAGCAATGATGATTGTTTCAGGACAATGATGTATAACTTGTGAAAATGAAATTTCTATGGAAGATGAACACTTAAAAAACAGAAACCGCCAATAATTACTTACCTTATTTGGTTCACTCAAGCTTCCTCAGCTCAATCTCTCTCAGGCCATCCACATTCCTTTAAGTACAATTCATCAAGAACTGGGCTGCTTTTTCAAACTTGAAAAAGTCAAAAATTCATTTCATTCATTTATTCTTTCATTCTTTGTTCTACATTAATGTTGTTTCCTTAAACTCTCAAGAAAATAAACACCCTCTTCCAGCACCATGGAAGAACACCTGAACAAATCAGGTAGATCCTTCCCTCAAAGGACTGCATACCCTAAACTCCATGAGAAAGCAAAGACTGTTCAGTTCTCAGTACTTATCCTGTTCACTGCTGAATCCCAGTAAGGGGACAACTGGCTGGTACTTTCTCAGTAGGCACTCAACAAAAACTGTTGAATGGATGGATATATTTAAAAATGGAAAGTATGCTCATTGATGCATAAAGGAAGAGAGGAGGGAGGGAGAGAGGAAAGTAGGTTGAAGGAAGGAAAGAGAAATCAGAAAAAGAACAAGTAAAAAAGCTAAAGACTTTACAGCCAAGGGAAACCTTAGCAGTTATGTAGCCTATGAAGACTAGCCAGGGTATTCCATTTAATAAGTGATAGAGTTGAGAATAATATTTTGATATATAATTCCCTGTATTTTCTCAACATTATAGTAAATTAAACAAATATGTATTAAATACTTAAGATGCACCCAGCCAGAATTAGGCTTCATAAAAGATATGGGGAAAAATAAGACATTAAATATCTTTTAATCTTTGCACAGTACAGGGTTTGCACAATAAATGTTATTCATTATTATTATTAAGTAGTTTATATCTAGAATTCTGAGGATGTTTCATATTAATAAAACTATAGTTACAAATACCTCTCATGAAGAAACTAGGAAAATAAAAGATAAAGGAATCATCAAAGTGAATTTAAAATAGCACCATAACATTATTAAATTTTGCAATATTTAATACAATATTAATCTTGGTTCTTATAAATAAAAAGCTTACTGAATATCTTGCAATGTCATGAGGCATTTATTCTTTAAGATAAACTAAAGCTATTAAATGTTTCCCTTTTTAACTCACTTATGCTTTATCTCTAGAGCTCTTTGGAAGCCCTTAAGTTTTCTTACTTTGATTTTCTTATGGTTCCTTGCTCTGAGACTGTTATCCTCTAAAACAGCAGATTACTCCAGCATATATCAAATACTCTGCTCACTTTCTCTGCAGTAAGCTAAGTAGCATCTCTGTGTTAGGCCAAGTGCTGGAAAAGAACTTGCCAGCACCTGGACAGCAATAGCAAGATACTCAGGGGAACTTGCTTTAGAGGGTGGTGGTTTTCTTTGTTAATTATGTTTTGTTTGTTGTTGGATTTGTTATTTTTGTTTTTGATTTGCTTTTGGAGTACATGACAAAAATGTGAATCAATATAGAAGAAACTTTTTTGTTTTAAGAAAAACAATGTAAGAAGAAAAAGCAATTACTTGAGTTTGTCTTTATAAAGACATGGGAAGGCATGTTTATATAGTACAGTGTACTAGCTGCATGAGGTGGGGGGATTATATAGTAGTAACCACATCTAATTTATGTATGTTTCTTCCCAGAGTCTTACCAAATCTGAGTGAGGATATAGATAGCTATGCTTTTTTTTCCTAGTTTCCATTTCTGAAGTGTAAGCTCCTTGAGATTATAATGAGTTCCTGACTTGTTCATTACCTGATGTTTCTATTCTGTATCTTACATATTATAAGAGCTGCTTGCAAAATATTAGTAAACTTTAAGTAATTAGTTAATTTCAGACTTACTATACACTAGAAATTATTGTCACTAAAACCTTTTTTACATTCAAAAGTAATCCATGTTTGCTATAGAATATTCAGAATATTTAGAATACATAAGCATAGAATAATACAGCATAAGCCATTAGAAATAAAAATTTTTATAGCCTCAGAATAAGAGATGTATTTGTTCATTCAACAATACTGAGCACTACTAGGGCTTAGGCAGGTCCTGCTCCAGATATGGGTGAAATGGGTGAAGAGGTCTGACAGGAAGCTGACTTTGTGGAGCCTATATTCCAGCCGTGGGAAACACACTGCTTAGAAAACAATGAACAAACCCTAAAACAGCTGGAGTGAGCTGGCACAAAGGTCCTAAAGTGGAAAGAACATGATGTGTATAAAGCTTTTTGTGGCTAGAAAAGGTGAGCAGAGGGTAAGAAAGATATATTAGATGACAATGCAAGCCGTTGTTGAGATGTTGGGTTTTTATTTTATGTAAAATAGGAAGTCACTGTGAGCTCTTAGGTAGGGAGCTGATGTGGCTTTATTGGAAAAACAAACCAAATATGTGGCAAAACCAGAACATACCACACTGGCTGCTATAAGGATGCTAGGTGATCAAAACTGGAAGAAAAGAGACCACATTGCAAAAGGTCATTGCAAAAATATTCTAGCCAAGAGGTGACTATGGTTTATATTAAGGGGACAAGGAGAAAAGATGATACATTCAACATGTATTTTGGAAATGGAACTAAGAGAACTGGTTGATAGATTGGATATGGGAAGGAACCAGGAATGGCCCTAGGATTTTTATTTGCACCATTAGGTAGACAATAGTTCTATTTACTGAGATGGCAAAGACTAAGTAGAAACTGTGGAAAAGACCTCTACTTGCCACACAGTATCAATTTTCCCCTTCTTTCTTGGTAACACAATTCAGATTTTATTAAAGGTGAAAATAGGTACAACTAAAAATCCATTTTTGTGTTCCCTTCCTTGCAGCTAAGCATGTGTTCATTGGCTGGGTTCAGACCAGTGAGCTATCATTGGGAATCTTGTGTGAACTTCTGGAAAGGTTGTTTTCAGTGTAGTGATGGACCCTTTTCAGCCTATTATCTTTCCCCTATCTTCCTTCCTGAAACGTGGACATGATGGATGACATGCCAAGATCACTATGGATATTGAAATGATTTGAAAGATAGAAGTACCTGCTAAGCTGACATCCATCCAAACAGGAGTGCCAAGTAATCAACTGGATATAGAAATCTGGTCCTAAAATGTGAGACCAGGGCTGGAGACAAATTTGGGAGTTATTGGGCAAGTTAAAGCCATGGTACTGATGAGATGATATAGGAATAAAGTGAACATAGAAAAGAGAAAAGGAACCAGGGAACAAGGTTGAGAAAAGGAATCCAGTGAGGTAGTAAGAGTTCAGAGATCATGGTTAAATAGCAGCAAAGGAAGGAAAATATACCAAGATACATGGAGTTGTCAATTGTATGGACTGAACTAAGTAGAGTATTTAATTGAGTGACTCGAGTAGAGAAAGACAGTGTTTTGAGGATTGCCTAACATGGGAAACATTTTATATTTCTCAAGAACAGTTTTGGTGGGATGGAGCCTGCCGCTGAGAGAGGTGGAAGTGAGGAGTGAACAAGAAGGCTTTAGTTTCCTGCAATGTGGAAAAATAAATGTCCTGAAAATCCCCCAACAGAAAATTTAGGAATTCTGGATGAAGTAGAACAACTTCAATGTATAGATAGCTAAGCTACAAGAAACTAAGGAGAATCCCAAAGGGTAGAGTATGAAGAGGGGTGAAGAGGGACTTAGAAGCCAGAAGAATAAGCTGAAACTAAAATTGTATGGTTTGTCCTTGGGCAATTTGCCAATCACTATTAAAATTTTTTCTTAAAAACTGAATAGATGCAAAAAAAATTAAAAGTATTTTAATGTATGAAATCATGATAAAATGAACATTTACAAGAGCCTGTAAAGTCTCCTAGGTGCCCTTTAAAATACCAACCTTTCTCCTCCCTGCTGAGTTAACCCCATCCTGAATATTTTATTACTACCTCCACTCTCTTCATAGATTCATCAAAGTTATGACTTTCAACAAGTTACTGTTTATAACTTGTTCATAGCAAATTTTAATCTATATTTAAATGAACTCATACACTTTATGTTCTTGCTTTTTTCAGCTTAAAAGTATATTTCTGATGTTTGTCAATGTTGTTACATGAAGCCATAATTCACGAAGCATGTAACATAACAGGGCTGGGGGCAAAGATGATTTTGATGATAAATATGAAAGCTAATTGGAAAAAAAATGAAAAATTAACTCCTACCTTACACAACTCACAAAAAAATAGAATGACGGATTTGAAAGGTAAATGTCTAAGGTAAAATAATCAAGGAACTAGAAAATAACATAGGAGAAAATCTTCATGACATTGGGATAACAAGTATATTTCTTAAATCAGATGCAAAAATCATAAAGGAAAAGATTGATAAAGAGGATCACATCAAAATTAGAAAGTTTTGTTCATCAAAAAAATTACTAAGAGAGTAAGAGAGTGGGGCATTGGCAATATGTATATCCAACAAAGAATTTGTGAAAAGTATTCAAATAGTTTTTATAAATCAATAAGATCTGACAACCCAATACCAAAATTGCAAGAAATGCGATTATGAACTTCACAAGAGAATGTAACTAAATGACCAATAATTATAAGAAAAGGTCTTGACCTTCTTGGTCACCAGGAAAAAGCAAATTAAAACCACATGAGGTATACAACAGAATGAGTCCAATTTCAGATGACAATTCCAAATATTGGAGAAGATGAGCAACAGAAACTGTCATGCCAGTGGGATAATAAATTGACACTGAAACTTTGGAATACTTGACAGTTTATATTTAAAGCTAAGCATACATTTACACTAATGCACAGCGTTTCCTTACTTAGGTACATACCCAGAAAAAAATGAATACATACGTTTACCAAGAGGCATGTCCAAGAATATTCATTGCAGCATTATTCATGGAACTCCAAACTAGAAATGTCCACAAAAAGAAAAATAAAAACTGTTGCAAAATGCAACGAAATGAATGAATTTCACAAATACAATGTTGAACAAAAAGACACAAAAGAATACATACATTCCGTTTATTTTTTTAAAGTATAATAAACACACACACACACACAATAATAAATTTGAATGCTTAGGAACTACTACAACACAATAAATGAGAGTTAAAGTATTTCCTTCTTCTTAAATGCTCTCAGAAAAACAAACAGAAAGGTACAATAACTACCACAGAGTGTGAAAAGAATACCGTCACCTTTGGGAAGAAGGCAGGATAATGACTGGAGAAATCATAGGGAGGCCTCTTGAGTGCTGGTGATATTCTGTACTTTGATCTGAGTGGTGTTTACATGTGGTGTCTTATTCTTTTCCATAATCCTAGCAACTTAGCGTCAGGTTAAATATTATAGGTGTTTATTAAATATGTTTGTTGAATAAATTTTGTTGAATTTAAGGTGAGAGGGAGAAGCTTCAACAAGATCATAGTTGTACTATTTCAGCACTCCATAATATTTATCCCTACTGACACCAAGAGACCCAAAGTGACTAGACTGTGCCTCACACACCTTTTTAAAAGCAAGGAAATGTTTGTCAACTATATATATATTTTCAAATGTTAAATATTTAAATTAATAAATTTGTGACTCTGGAAAAGTGCTTATTTAGATTATTGTTTCACTGAAAATTTCCAGATAAATTAGTGGAAGTGAACACACACACACAAATACTTGATCACTAAATTGACCTTGGTTATCTAATAAAGACCTAAATGATTTTCACTGAATTTCAGGAATGCACTGTTAAAGTTAACTCTGGAAGCTTTGGGAGGTCGCAGGAAAGAAAAATAGGAAAGCTTTAAAATGTCCCTGAAATAGTAAGACTTCCAACTTCACACTAATAGCTTCTAAAGAATAAATTTGAATACTTAGGAACTACTACAACACAATAAATGAGAGTTAAAGTATTTCCTTCTTCTTAAATGCTCTCAGAAAAACAAACAGAAAAGATAAACACTTCCCTAAGAACTACTAAGCCATACAAATTCAGAACATTTTAAATTTATGAAATATTAAATCCAGGAAGTATTGTTCACACACACACCCAAAAAAAACATTTTCTAATAATCACCTGTCTCCACAGTAAAGGAAGGAGATAGCTTTCAAAGGGAAAGAAAATGAACATGATTGCATTTTTCCCCTGTAATTAAATGTCAGCTTTTCTTCTTGCAGGTAAAGAGTGAATTCTCTTCTGTATTCTAAGGTGAGGAAGAAGGAATTCATCAGATTGAAACAGTAGTCTACAAACATTCAAAATATCTGAAGAGGCTATTAATAAATAATTGCCTGAGACTTAACATCAATAATCTAATACTCCATAGCTACTGACTGTTCTTCTAGCTCCGGGTAACCGCCTTCATGAAGTTGCTCCTATTCTGAGGAACCAGGGGAGAGGAGGTAAATGATTTAATTCAGGTCAACCATTAAACCCATTGAAAAATAACTCAAAGCACATGTCTTATCGATGGGTATCTATACTGTTATTTATTTTTGTTAGTATTTTTATGGCATGCACATTGTGAGAGGCAGGTAAGCCTCATAGTTCAGAATACAATATCTAGAGCCAAACTGGGTTTGAATTCTGCTTCCCTATGTATAAGTTGTGACTTTGGGCAAGCTGTTCAACTACTCAGGACCTCAAAGACATTAACTATGAAATGGGAATAATAATGTATCTATCTCAATGATCTATGATGATTGTGATGGTTAGTTTTATGTGTCAACTTGACTGGCCAGAGCATACCAAGATTAAAAGTTTTTTCTGGGTGGGCCTGTGGGGCCATTTCTGTATGAAAATACATTTGAATTGGTGGATTCAGGAAAGTAGATTAGCTTCCTCAATGTGTGTGTGGCCATTATCAAATCCAGTCTGAACAGAATAAAAGGTGGAGGAAGGAGGAAACCATCCCTTTTTTCCTGCCCCACTGCTTTAGTTGAGATATTATATGTCATCTTCTCCTGCCCTTGAACTGGGATTTGCACTGCCAACTCCCCTGTTGCTCAGGCCTTTAGACTGTAACTGAATCACACCATGGGTTTTCCTGGTTTCTAGCTTGCAGAGAGCAAATTATGGGACTTCCTGGCATTCATAGCCACGTGGCCCTTTCATGCTATGAAGAACAGATAGGAGGTGTAAATCCCGGGGGGTATGTGTTCCCAGCCCAGGGCAAATAAACCTTTGAAGCTGAAATCAGTCAAAGAGGAAAATAAAGTGGGAGAAACCCGTTCATCACTTACAAGAAGCCTGGCTCTTTTTGCTCTCTGACTGCCACTCTCACTTGCCTGTTTCTCCCCCATTCCTGGCTCAGAAGAGCCAAGAAATCCCTCTCCAATCCAGCAAGTGCTTGCCTCTTACCCCGCCCCTTGTAAGCATCTCCTGATATGGACATGGACTACTTCTCTCCACACCTTGTAAACACCTATTGCTATGGAGATGGACTGAGGCCAGGCAAGAGATTCTGGAAATACTGCAATTTTACCCACAGGAGGTATATATATACATCTGGAGAACCCAGACCAATACAAGGTTAATGAGTTAATACATATACAAATATATATAAAGCTCAATATCTAGCACAAAGGAAGTCCTCGAAAAATGTTAATTACTATCCCTGTTATTTTTATTACTATTACTGTGCAACCCAGAGAGTAGGAATAGCTCAAAGACTTAGAACTTTGCTGTAAGAAATAAGGACAGACAAATCATAACTAAATAGATTCAGGAAATCAAAGTACATCCTGGAAATTAGGGCTACTGTGGGGATTGACTATGGAAGAAAGAATTAATATCCAGAATACTTCTGCCAGGTCTTCCTAGTTTTTATGGGTGATTTTCTACTAAGATGGAGGCAATCCCAACTCTTTCTTGTGCTCAGTGGGAAAAGAAATGAGAAACCTCAGTGAGAAGTCTCTCCCCAGTACTGACATGGAAGGAGACGCTGCACTATATAGACTGAGAGGTGATGCTTCAAGGCCCGGTGGTATGGGAGGTACACCGAGATGAATGAGCTGTGGGGGAAAGGACCCAGCTGAGGCCAGTGGAGGGAAAATGGGCCATATTTGCAGAGTCTGTTGTCTTTCTAACAATTTTAAGGCACTTAAACGACATTTTGTCAAACTTACGCCATCTCCTGTGCACACTTCTCCCCTGCTCCTGGTGATGGCAGATACCTCAAGCCTTTCATTGGTAGCTGTAGGGTTTAAGGTCCAACCTCAGTACCTGCTTGAGTTCCTGACTCTCCTATGCAACTTTTGCCAAAGACTTGACATTAGGACTTGTGGTAGGGAAAAATGCCTCGGGAGGAGGAAAACTGCAAGTGCCTAGACTTGATGATGTTTTATTTTCACTAAAGGTGGTAGCGAACAGTGGGAATTTGGGCACTTTCATTTCAAGCACTTGGACACAATACTCTCCTCTGCTGTGAATTACTGAAAGGACTTAAAATCAGTGGAGGGCGAAGGGCAGGTGTGAGGCTAGAGGCTCTGGCTCTAGCCCAGTATCAGTTAAACATCTCCCTTTTTGACTCAAAACGTCAAAACATCTTGTGAATATTTAAAAGGAAACACCTTTTTCTGGATACATATTCAAGTAAATGACCTTACTGCACAATAGTGTTCTTCTTTGCCAGTATCCCTCCCCCTTCACCATGCCTCCCGTAAGCTCCAGGTTCTTTTGTATGCTTCAATCTGTGCCACAGGTTTAAGTAGAGAGTATATATACATATATGTACTGTTTTAAGTAGAGAGTATATACACTGTTTTTGTTGGGTAGGTCAGAGAGAGAAAAAGGCATGGGGTAAGATATGTCTTTAAAAACTGTAAATTATCTGAGTTCTCTAAGCTTCCTGACTCCTTTTCTATTTGTATCAGCACAGAACTTATTTTGCCAAATGAGTCAGTTGTGGTGAGACAGTCAAAATATATGAATAGATGAATGCCAAACAGCCTTGAAAAAAATGCGTTCACCATATGAAAGCACATTAGCACAAGTATTTATCAAGTCACTGAGCAAATATTCTTAAAATCTTAGTGGGATGTATGTTTTATATCAAGTTTATAATAAATCAACAACAAAAATATCCCCAAAATGTATTATATACAAGGCACAGTGCTTAGCATTGATGTGAACACGAGGAAGTGTGAAGACCCATACTCTAGCTATGCAGTAATGACGTGGAAACACTGGGGGACAAGAGAGGTTATAGTTCCTGCTATGTAAAGCTGTGAACCTGGGCCATTTGCTTACTCTGGGTAGTCCTCAGTTTCCGCTTTCGTACAACAGGGTTTAATTGACACATCTCTGTGGCTCTTTCTACCTTTATAATCAATCTGACCAGAATGGTCAAATGCATGCAAAGGAAATTTTGCCAATTATATCGAACTTCAAAGAATGTTAAATGTGTGATGAGTGTTACCACCAGTATGAGAGGTCAGAGGAAAGAGTTTGCTGTAGGCTGAGTGTTGAAGGGATGATTCACTGGAGGGGAAAGGACTTCAGCGGGATATTTAAGACACAGTAGGAATTGATGGACAGTAAAGAAGGATAAGGAGTTTTAACTGGTAAACATGGCAGTGTGATTGTGGGTGACAACATCTGATAACAATAACATGAAAAGAAAGTTTTATTGAGAGTTAGCACAAGATAAATTTGGGAAAATATAGTGTAGTTTGCCTATGATTTATTCATTCATTTCCCACTTTTCTGTGAAAAACTTTTAAACTAAGAAACACACAGTGCTCTATGGAATGGACCCATTCTGGCAATGGTATTAATTGCTTGTTTTTGCAATTTTCTGATTGTATTATGTAGTTAATAGAATGTGAAACTGAAAAACAATTCTTTATAACAGTATCCATTTGGATTAATTTCATACAGTAAACAAATGTCAACTTTACGTTAACAAACCTCCTTAAAATATTGGATAATGTTAATTATCAAATTAAAAATAATAATTTTGTTATGTATTATTGGTCTGTCATCAACAAATATTCTTTTGACATCTACTATGTCAGGCTCTGTGGTAGATACCTGAGGCATTTACAAATAATAAATTCTAAGTGGAACAAAAAATACTGGTTTTGGAACAAAAAATGACTTGAACAATAAAATAATATTAATAGGTTTTCTAGTAACTGAAGAGTGTTGCAATATATATATATATATATATATATATATATATATATATATATGTTATCCCAAGGAAGCCTGACAAACGTTTTACCTTGATTTATTAATAATCAATGTCTTGATATACAACTGATATTTTCATTCAACATATTTTTATAATTGTCGATGGAGAATATTTAAACTATACTGAATATTCCTAGCTTAATAGCTGACCAAACTTACCATATAACTCTTTCAAAACATCCATTTATCAGAAGGAAAAAAATAAAAACTATGGAAGTCTCAGATGTCTATGAGCTACTGTTTTCTCATCTACAAAATAAAAACTGGCAAAGAATTCTGACATTACTTCCTGTGAGATAATTGTATTGTGATTTGGCATTGTGTAAATCCAATCCCATTAATTTTCAGAGTGTTTTGGATTTTCCTTGTAAAAATAAAAACGACTGTGGCAGAAAAACATACGGCTAAATGCAATAAATAACTCCTTCTTAGGGAAGAACTTTTATGGGTGATAAGTTGTAAGATACTGTCCGTACTGGTAACCCACATCCCTTTCTTTCCTTCCACACTTCTCAAAGACTTTGCTTCTGTAATTAATTTATTTCATTCGACAAAAATGTCCATCAGTTTTCTCCTTCAAGTGGTTAAATATTCAAATTTAATTTAATGCTTAAAAAATATTAAGTGTTTAACATCAGCATTAACGATGGTGGTTACCTGTGTTGGGGGGAGCAGGTGGCGGACGGGAATGGGAAGACAGGAGAGAGAGGTGCACACTAGGCAGATTGGGGACAGAGATGCAAGAGAGACTTCACACTATGCGTCTTTTTTTAATGTTTTTTTTTTTTGGTGTGTGAAGTACTTACTCGGAGCCCCTCAACAACCATAACAAAAAACTAAATGTCAACAACAGCAATAACAATTAAAACAAAATTTGGTTCTTCCTTTTCTATCGGATTATTTGAGTGGAGTTAGGTACGAGCTGTAACATGTAGAAAACGTTGCAGGTTATATATACGTGGACTGGATCCTCCAACTGTGGATTTCTTCCATAAAATACTTAGTTTACGCATTTAAAAAGACTACTTACCATGTTTTAAAATTTTTACTTGACAAATAATAGCATTAGCCATCATTCTGCGTGCCAATGCCTCAGAGCACATTGCTGTCACACTTGACGCTTACACCAAGATCAGCAAGCCAGTTTCTCACAGCTGGAGCCAGTGTTACACACCCCATCCACACTGCACTGGGGTTCAGGCGCACATGCTGCGGCCTGGGGCACGGAGGGGCCAGCGAGGCCGCCCGGTACCCACGCGGGTCAGGCTCCTGGGACAACAGCCTCCGGACCCGAGGACACGGGGCTGTCTCTCTTTGACCTGGACGATGGGGGACTGATGCCACCTCCCTGGCTCCTTGTGCGACCACTCCCACAGCCCCGCCTTCACCAAGTCGTGGAGGCCACCCGCCTTGTACTGCCTGAGGCCGTGGTGCTGGTGATTAAAAAGGCTGGCCTGCTCCTCTCAACTATCACCCGGGCCTGTGGCCGCGCCAAGCGCCGGTCTCTGCGGGATCTGCTAGGAGGCTGCGCGTTGCGCGCACCTGCCGTCTCCATCGTGCACAAGAGCAGTCTGGGGAGCAGGAGGCTTTCCTCATCCACACCCGCGACCGCGGGCTGTGCCACGCCTTTTCCGCTGCGGAAGCGGCCCGGCCCCTCACAGTGCTGCTCAGTGACAGGGGCCCTCGGGCAGAGCCGCTGGCGCTGACCCCGTGCAACGTGAGGTGCTTCCTAGTTCTCTCTCTGTGGCCGCTGTCTTGGCTGCTGGGCCTGCGAGGGACTGGGCCCCACCCGCGGCTCCAGGCCGTGGGGCGCGTTGCCCTCTGCATCACCGCCTTTGCTGTGTTCATCCTCTGGACGCTGCTCTCTGCTGACATGTAAAGCTGTACCCCTAGAGGGATGCGGACAGCTGCTCCGAGTGCACCTAGTGCTCGCCGTTGGCAACCGGCCTCCTGATTTACGTGGCAGAGATGCGCCAGCGAAAGCCGGCGGGCACGGCCTGGACAGCTGGCTGCTGGTGCCCCTGCATTTGGAAGACAGAAACTGCCCAACCCTTCCTGCACCGCCAGAATGCTGCTTAGGCCGAAAGGCGCTGCTCGGAGTCTATTTGTGACGCTGTGAGCAGATATTTTCAGGGTTTTTTCACATAGTTTTACCTGAGTAGGACAGATTGATGTTGTCCTGAGCTTAGGGTGGAGCGGGTACCTTGATTTCATTCTGAGGTCCCCCCGACGCCTTCCAGGCCATCAGTCGGGGCTGGTAGGAGGTTAAGCTTCTTGTGCTTCTCTTCATCTGACAGGTCACTTTCCTGGCATCCTTGACTTTATAAAGTTTAACCGTGTTTCAAAAACCCACCCTGAATGAATAAAAAAGGCTCTTGCTGGACAAAAAAACAAAAATGTTCAAAGCCAATAGCTTTCATACATCACAAAAACAAAAACATTTTTCAAGTGTTTTCTGTTTAAAAAGAATCTATCTTTCAATGTTTTCTCAAAAAAGATGTCCTCCTTATTATGTGTTGTTTTTCTAGTAAAGAAAATACTTTTGCCATTCCTAGATTCAAAGTAATGCTAGATAAAAAGCATTAAATTATTGTGGTTGCTGTACTGCCTTATAGCTCTAGAAACTTCCATGTGAAACTTAAAGTAGGTGACATTTATAGTACTATAATTACTATAATACTATCCTTATTCTATGAATAGGGACACAAAGGTTGAAGACGCTAAGGGGCTCATCCATGCTCACAGAGACAATAGGGAAATAAATTCTCAGAGTGAACCTCCTCACTCCAGCCCTTTGATAACATCTGGCCACAAGGTAGGTAGGCTTATGCATATGTGGAAATGAGTTCATCTACAAAGGGTTAATCAGTGATCTTATTATTTTAGAGCTTTTCCTACTCAAATAGACATCTTCCCAAAGCCTCTGTTCAAGCTGAAACCTGTGGCTGATATGACTTTTCCTAGTCATTACTTTCATTTGACACCACAGGAACAGTCCTTAGAGAATGAGCTTTCCAAGAATCTAAGAAAATGTCAAAAATGGGAAAAATATATTGTGCTAAATATATGGCAAAGTTGAATTAATAAACACTTAATTGTCTACAGAATGCAGCATTAGAAGCATCTTGCAAATATAGTCCAACTCATGTGATTATGTATAAATTATTAAGTATGCTTCAGTGTCTGATATGGGCACATTTTAAACATGCTTGATGTGACGTTAAGCACTTCAAAGAGTGCTTAGAGCATACGAAGGACCTTCTTCCCAGGCCTATCAGGAGACAGCTATTCATCTGTCAAATGCCAGCTCAAGTGCCACTTCTGAGAGGCTGTTTATTCTGCATTTCTAGGCTAAAGAGGTAAGCACTTATTTCCCTGTGTCCTGATAATTTGTTCATATTACTATTGCAGTAGTTTGTTATAGTTTTGAGCAGAGCAGGTAATATGGTAGGTGCTCCATAGTTGTTTACTGATTTAAATTCCTTTTCTCTGCAGATGCCAGAGTATCTGAAATTCTGCCAGTACAATTTTTGGGGTGGGGGTGGGGAGCACCTACATATGCTTCTTATAAAATGTGCATAAATATTTGGACTTAATATTGGAGTGTTTTCCCTGGATCTTTTTACATATCTAATAATTTTTCATAGGATAGGGTAGACATTGTTAACAAATCTCTCTATGAAACAGGAAATTTAATTAAGGATAACTTTATTGCTAAAAAAATGGTTTGCAAACTGCAGAGGCACAGCCCTTTGATAGGAAATAAAAGTGTGCTCCAAGGAAACAAAGGGAGTTTTTATAGTAAAAGTTTCTGTCCAGGTACCTATCCATCTGTTATATAAGTGAGGGATGCAGACTTGTTAAGTCTTGATTGGTTGATACAAGTCGCTGCTGATTGAGTGACTTCCTGATTTTGGTTGACATGTCTGTTTTGGCAGTAAGTAACAAGACCATATCAGAGACTGGTTCTGCTTTGGAGAACAGAACTCATGTTGTGGTTCTTCCAAGGACATGGAGCAAATGCGTAGCCTCTTGTTAGTTCATGGCTATCTGACTCCATATTCTTTGGGCTTCAGTTAGTGTGACAGACCGTCTTGTTTTCTGGCATAGCTGGATTTGTGGGCAGGCAGAACTCACTTGGTTTTGTCTTATTTTCAAATCTCCCCCCTTTTTAAATATATTTTTAAATTTTAATGTAGTAGACATTCAATATTATATTGGTTTCAGGTATACAACATAGTGATTCAACAATTATCTACATTATTAAATGCTCACCCCAATAAATGTAGATACTGTCAACATAGAAAGATGTTATAATATGATTTAGTATATTCGCTGTGCTGTACTTTCATCCCCATGGCTCATTTGTATTATAATTGAGATTTTGTGCCTCTTTATCCCCTTCACCTATTTCTCACTCCCTCCTCTCCCGCATGGTAACCACCAATGTCTTCTCTGCCTGTAAAGTCTATTTCTGGTTGGTTGGTTTGTTTTGATTTTGGTTTTGGATTATAAATATAAGTGATATCATATAGTATTTGTTTTTCTCTGCCTAGCTTATTTCACTGAGCATAATATCCTCTAGGTCCATCCATGTTGTTGCAAATGGCAGAATTTCTTTCTTTTTTATGGCTGAATAATATTTCATTGTGTATATATACCACATCTTCTTTATCTGTTCATCTATTAATGGACACTTTTATAGCTTCCATATCTTTGCTGTTGTAAATAATTCAGCAAAAAACATCGGAGTACATATCTTTTTGAATCAGTGGTTTGTTTTCTTCATGTAAATTTCCAGAAGGGGAATGGCTGGTTCATATGGCATTTCTATGTTTAGTTTTTTAATAAAGCTCCATAGTGCTTTCCTTAGTGGCTGCACCGATTTACACTCTCATCAATAGTGTAGGAGTATTCACTTTTCTTCACTTCCTTGACAACCTTGTTACCTCGTCTTGGGGATCCCAGCAAATCTGGTGTGAGGCAATATCTCATTTTGGGTTTGATTTACATTTCCCTGATGGTTAGTGATGTTGAGCATCTTATTTTGTGCCTGTTGGCCATCCTTGTTCTTTAGAAAAACGTCTATTCAAGTCCTCTGTCAATTTTTTAATTGGGTTATTTGTTTTTTGGTGTTGAGTTTTATGAGTTCTTTATATATCTTGGATATTAGCCCTATATTGAATATATCATTTGCAAATATATTCTTCCATACAGTAGGATGCCTTTACATTTTGTTAATGGTTTCCTTTGCTGTGCAGAAGCTTTTTAATTTGATGTGGTTCCACTTGTTAATTTTGCTTTTGTTTCCTTTGCCAGGAAAGCCATAGCCAGAAAAACATTACTGATGCTGATATTCAAGAGATTCTTGCCTATGTGTTTTTCTAAGAGTTTTATGGTTTCATGTCTTGCATTTAGATCTTTAATATATTTTGAGTTTACTTTTGTGTATAGTGTAAGATACTGATCCAGTTTCATTCTCATGCATGTAACTGTCCAGTTTCCCTAACACCATTTATTGAAGAGACTGTCTTTTCCTCATTGTGTATACTTGCCTCCTTTGTCATATATTAATTGACATAATGTGTGAGTTTATTTCTGGGATCACTTTTCTATTGCATTGATTTATACACCCATTCTTGTGCCAGTACCATACTGTTTTAACCACTGAAGCTTTGTAGTATAGCTTGACATCAGGGAGTGTGCTACCCCCAGCTTTGTGCTTTCTCAAGATTGTTTTGGCTATTCAGGGTCTTTTGTGGTTCAATGTAAATGTTAGAATAATTTTCTCTAGTTCACTGAGAAATGCCACTGCTATTTCATTGAATCTATGTTGCTTTGGGCAGTATGGTCATTTTGACAATATTAATTCTCTCCATTCATAAGCATAGAATATCTTTCCCTTTATTTGTGTTTTATTCAATTTCTTTCATTCATGTCTTATAGTTTTCAGAGTACAGGTCTTTTACCTCCTTGGTGAGGTTTATTCCTAGGTGTTTTATTCTTTTTCATGCAATTATAAATGGAATTGTTTTCTTGATTTCTCTTACAGTTAATTATTAGCACATAGAAATGCAACAGATTTCTGTATATTGACTTTGTATTCTGCAAGTTTACTGAATTCATTTATTGGTTCTAATAGTTTTTTGGTGTACTCTTTAGAGTTTTTTATATATAGTATCATGTTATCTGCAAATAGTGACAGTTTTATTTCTTCCTTACCAATTTGGATGCCTTTCTTTCTTTTTCTTGCCTGATTACCATGGTCAGGACTTCCAGTAGTATGTTGAATAAAAGTAGAGAGGGCATTCTTGTTTTGTCCCTCATCTTAGAAAAAACTTTCAGTTTTTCACCATTGACTGTAATGTTAGCTGTGGGTTTGTAACACTTGGCCTTTATTATGTTGAGGTACATTCCTCTATATACGTTGAGATTTTATTAGCATGAATGGATACTGAATTTTGTCCAGTACTTTTCCAGCATCTATTTAGATGTTCATATAGTTTTTATCCTTCCTTTTGTTAATGGTTTGTATCACATTGATTGATTTGTGGATATTATACCATCCTTGCATGCCTAGAATAAATCCCACTTGATTGTGATGAATGATCCTTTTGATTGCTGATATTTTGTTAAGGATTTTTACGTCTATAATCATCAGGATATTGGTGTCTAATTTTCTTTTTCTGAAGTTTTGGTATTAGAGTGATGCCGGCCTTGTAGAATGAGTTTGGATGTATTCCTTCCTCTTCTATTTTTTCTTGAATACTTTAAGAAGAATAGGTAATAGCTCATCTTTAAATGTTTGGTAGAATTTACCCATGAAGTCATCTGATCCTGAACTTTCTTTGGGAGTTTTTTGATCACCAATTCAATTTCATTACTAGTAATCAGTTCAGATTTTCTGTTTCTTCCTGGCTCAGTCTTGGAAGATTGTATGTTTTTAGGAATTCATCTATTTCTTCTAAGTTGTCCAATTTATTGGCCTATAATTTTTCATAGAATTCTCTTAATTCCTTGAATTTTGGTAGTGTCTCCCTTTTTGCTTCTGATTTTGTTAAATCCTCTCTCTCTTTTTTTCTTAAAGTCTGCCTAAGGATTATCTTCTTGAAGAACCAGTTCAAGGTTTCATTGATTCTTTTGTTTTCCTATTGTTTTCTTAGTGTCTATTTCATTTACTTCTGTTCTGATCTTTATTTTGTCTCTTTTTCTAACTTTGGGCTGTGTTTTTCTTTTTCCAGTTTCTTTATTTGTAAGTTTAGATTGTTTGTTTATATGAGACGGTTCTTGTTTTTGAGGCAGGCCTGTATTGCTATGAACTTCCCTCTTAGAACTGCTTTTGCTGTATCCCACATATTTTGAACCTGTGTGTTATTTGTCCATTTGTTTCCATATATTGTTTGAGTTCCTCTTTGATCTGTTCATTGAGTCATTGATTATTTAGAATTATGTTGTTTAGACTCCACGTATTTTTGCTTTTTCCTTATAATTGATTTCTAGTTTCATGCCACTGTGGTCTGAAAAGGTGCTTGATAACAATTGCAGTCTTAAATTTGAGACTTGCTTTGTGACCTGGTGTGTAATTAATCTATTGTGGAGAACATGTGCACTTGAGAAAAATGTGTATTTTGTATTATGTTCTGTATATATCTGGTAAGTCCATCTGGTCTAATGTGTCATTCAACAGCACTGTTTCCTTGTTGATTTTCTGTCTGGATGACCTATCCATTGATGTAAGTGAGTGATGAAAGTCCCCTACTATCAGTGTGTTACTGCCAATTTCTCCCTAGGTCTGTTAGAAACACCTAAATATATAAAGTAAATACTAGTTAGGTGCATAGATAGATATTTACAGCTGTTACATCCTCTTGTTGGACTGATTCCTTTGTAATTATGTAAAGTCCTTTTTGTCCCTTGTTACTTTCTTTGTTTTGAAGACTGTTTTGTCTGATATAAGTACTGTTCTTCCTGCTTTTTTCGCTCTTCTGTTCTCTTTGTGGAATGTATTTTTCCATCCCTTCACTTTCAGTCTCTATGTGTCTTTATATCTGAGATGAGTCTCTTGTAGGCAGCATAGGTCTTGTTTCTTTAGCCATTCAGCCACCCTATGTCTTTTGATTGGTGCATTCAGTCCATTGATATTTAATTATTAACTAATTTTGTGTATAGCTTAATTTACTACTTTTGTCTTTTGAACTTCATACCTTTTTTGTAAGTGACTGATCTATCTTTACTATAGTTTTGTTTTCATTGATGAAAAACATTTAAATCTAAAAGCATTTCTATCTAAAGAAGTCCCTTTAATCTATCCTGGAAGGCCAGTTTAGTGGCAATGAATTTTTTTATTTTTTATTTTTATTGAAGGGTAGTTGACACACAGTATTACATTACATTAGTTTCAGGTGTACAACACAGTGATTCAACATTTATATACATGATAATTCTAGGTACCAGCTATCACCATACCAAGTTGTTACAATATTTTGATTATATTCCTTATGCTATACATTACATCCTAGTTACTTATTTATTTTACAATTGGAAGTGTGTACTTTTTTTTTTTGTGAGGGCATCTCTCATATTTATTGATCAAATGGTTGTTAACAACAATAAAATTCTGTATAGAGGAGTCAATGCGCAATGCACAATAATTACTCCACCCCAAGCCTAATTTTCGTTAGTCTCCAAACTTCTGAAGCATAACAAACAAGTTCTTACATGGAGAACAAATTCTTACATAGTGAATAAGTTACATGGTGAACAGTACAAGGGCAGTCATCACAGAAACTTTTGGTTTTGCTCATGCATTATGAACTCTAAACAGTCAGTTCAAATATGAATACTCATTTGATTTTTATACTTGATTTATATGTGGATACCACATTTCTCACTTTATTATTATTATTTTTAATAAAATGCTGAAGTGGTAGGTAGATACAAGATAAAGGTAGAAAACATAGTTTAGTGTTGTAAGAGAGCAAATGTAGATGATCAGGTGTGTGCCTGTAGACTATGTGTTAATCCAAGCTAGACAAGGGCAATAAAACATCCACATATACAGAAGATTTCTCTCAGAACAGGGGGGGTGAGGTTCTAAGCCTCACCTCTGTTGATCCCCAATTTCTCACCTGATGGCCCCCTGTGACTGTGCCTGTCTTAGGTTGTTCCTCCCTTGAGGAATCTTACCCGTCTCTGGCTAACCAGTCATCTTCCAGGGCCAAACAGGGAGACGTAAAGTTGGTAAGAGAGAGAAGCCTTATTGTTTGAAATGGTTAGCTTTTTACTTCTTTGCATATTTATGCCCTGTAGCTTCTATGCCCAGCATTTGTCTTGAGGTATCTTTACAACTTGGAAGAATTATGATACTTGGTAAATTTGATATGAGGCACGAATTCTATTTAAGGGTTGTAATTAGGAAGGAAGAAGAAAAGCTTTAGAAGTAGCAGGCGGAAGAAAACATGGGAAGATTGATTATTTCTTTGATATATCTTCTTGTAGAGTAACTTCAGCATGTATAGGTTTTAAGCTACTACTTAAATTGCACACACACATTAACATAATAGGAGTATAGTAACATAACCAAAGCATAACTGTAATTACCAGCCATCTCCAGTGAAAACAAGAAAACGAGTTAGGCACCTTACGCATTTGTGAAAACATATCTATGATATGGTGGATATTGTCCAATTGAACTTGAACAGCCTGAGAGAAATCAGACAAATTAAAACAACCCCTTACTGGGAACTGTTCACATCCCATATGTTCTTTTAACAGTAAATAGTCTGTAGTTGTAAGATTTTGGAGTGCTACAATTTGCACTTCTCCTAATTCTTGGTTGAGTTCCAACAGTATAGATCCAGTCAAATTTGTTGTTTTACTGTATGCACAGGCCAGCTTAGATATCTCCTTCCTCATTCCCATGGCAAGTCCAGGAACTGGTGGGATGAGTGCATCTACAGCTGTAGCAGTGCGTGGATCTTTGTTGGGGTTTTTTGATGATCATCTTCTGCCATGAGTCTTCCAGAGAGTGCAGATGTTGGAAGTTCTTTTTCATATTGTATCTTAGTTCACTTTCGGGGTAGCCCAATTAGGCTTTGATCCTCTGTATAAACACAAACAGACCCTTTGCCTACACTTTTATATGCCCTTTATACCCTTGTGTAGAACTCATTGGAGGTTACCACACAGGAACTGCCTTTTTTTTTTCTTTTTTTTTTTTTTTTGGTATCACTAATCTACACTTACATGACGAATATTATGTTTACTAGGCTCTCCCCTATACCAGGTCCCCCCTATCAACCCCTTTACAGTCACTGTCCATCAGCATAGCAAAATGTTGTAGAATCACTACTCACCTTCTCTGTGTTGTACAGCCCTCCCCTTTCTCCCAACCCCTCATGCATGCTAATCTTAATACCCACCTACTTCTCTCCCCCTTATCCCTCCCTACCCACCCATCCTCCCCAGTCCCTTTCCCTTTGGTACCTGTTAGTCCATTCTTGAGTTCTGTGATTCTGCTGCTGTTTTGTTCCTTCAGTTTTTCCTTTGTTCTTATACTCCACAGATGAGTGAAATCATTTGGTATTTCTCTTTCTCCGCTTGGCTTGTTTCGCTGAGCATAATACCCTCCATCTCCATCCATGTTGCTGCAAATGGTAGGATTTGCCCTTTTCTTATGGCTGAGTAGTATTCCATTGTGTATATGTAGCACATCTTCTTTATCCATTCATCTATCAATGGACATTTAGGTTGCTTCCAATTCTTGGCTATTGTAAATAGTGCTGCGATAAACATAGGGGTGCACTGATCTTTCTATACTTGATTGCTGCATTCTTAGGGTAAATTCCTAGGAGTGCAATTCCTGGGTCAAATGGTAAGTCTGTTTTGAGCATTTTGATGTACCTCTGTACTGCTTTCCACAATGGTTGAACTAACTTACATTCCCACCAGCAGTGTAGGAGGGTTCCCCTTTCTCCACAGCCTCGCCAACATTTGTTGTTGTTTGTCTTTTGGATGGCAGCCATCCTTACTGGTGTGAGGTGATACCTCATTGTAGTTTTAATTTGCATTTCTCTGATAATTAGCGATGTGGAGCATCTTTCCATGTGTCTGTTGGCCATCTGTATTTCTTTTTTGGAGAACCGTCTGTTCAGTTCCTCTGCCCATTTTTTAATTGGGTTATTTGTTTTTTGTTTGTTGAGGCGTGTGAGCTCTTTATATATTCTGGATGTCAAGCCTTTATCGGATGTGTCATTTTCAAATATATTCTCCCATACTGTAGGGTTCCTTTTTGTTCTATTGATGGTGTCCTTTGCTGTACAGAAGCTTTTCAGTTTAATATAGTCCCACTTACTCATTTTTGCTGTTGTTTTCCTTGCCCGGGGAGATATGTTCAAGAAGAGGTCACTCATGTTTATGTCTAAGAGGTTTTTGCCTATGTTTTCTTCCAAGAGTTTAATGGTTTCATGGCTGACATTCAGGTCTTTGAACCATTTTGAGTTTACTTTTGTATATGGGGTTAGACAATGCTCCAGTTTCATTCTCCTACATGTAGCTGTCCAGTTTTGCCAGCACCATCTGTTGAAGAGACTGTCATTTTGCCATTGTATGTCCATGGCTCCTTTGTCAAATATTAATTGACCATATATGTCTGGGTTAATGTCTGGATTCTCTAGTCTGTTCCATTGGTCTGTGGCTCTGTTCTTGTGCCAGTACCAAATTGTCTTGATTACTATGGCTTTATAGTAGAGCTTGAAGTTGGGGAGTGATATCCCCCCTACTTTATTCTTCTTTCTCAGGATTGCTTTGGCTATTCGGGATCTTTGGTGTTTCCATATGAATTTTTGAATTATTTGTTCCAGTTCATTGAAAATGTTGCTGGTAGTTTCATAGGGATTGCATCAAATCTGTATATTGCTTTGGGCAAGATGGCCGTTTTGACAATATTAATTCTTCCTAGCCACGAGCATGGGATGAGTTTCCATCTGTTAGTGTCCCCTTTAATTTCTCTTAAGAGTGACTTGTAGTTTTCAGAGTATAAGTCTTTCACTTCTTTGTTTAGGTTTATTCCTAGGTATTTTATTTTTTTTGATGCAATTGTGAATGGAGTTGTTTTCCTGATTTCTCTCTCTGTTGGTTCATTGTTAGTGTATAGGAAAGCCACAGATTTCTGTGTATTGATTTTGTATCCTGCAACTTTGCTGTATTCTGATATCAGTTCTAGTAGTTTTGGGGTGGAGTCTTTAGGGTTTTTTATGTACAGTATCAGGTCATCTGCAAATATCGACAGTTTAACTTCTTCTTCACCAATCTGGATTCCTTGTATTTCTTTGTTTTGTCTCATTGCCGTGGCTAGGACCTCCAGTACTATGTTAAATAACAGTGGGGAGAGTGGGCATCCCTGTCTAGTTACCGATCTCAGAGGAAATGCTTTCAGCTTCTTGCTGTTCAATATAATGTTGGCTGTGGGTTTTTCATAGATTGCCTTTATTATGTTGAGGTACTTCCCCTCTATTCCCATTTTGCTGAGAGTTTTTATCACGAATGGATGTTGAACTTTGTCAAATGCTTTTTCAGCATCTATGGAGATGATCATGTGGTTTTTGTCTTTCTTTTTGTTGATGTGGTGGATGATGTTGTTGGACTTTCGAATGTTGTACCATCCTTGCTTCCCTGGGTTGAATCCCACTTGGTCGTGGTGTATGATCCTTTTGATGTATTTTTGAATTCGGTTTGCTAATATTTTGTTGAGTATTTTTGCATCTACGTTCATCAGGGATATTGGTCTGTAGTTTTCTTTTTTGGTGGGGTCTTTGCCTGGTTTTGGTATTAGGGTGATGTTAGCTTCATAGAATGAGATTGGGAGTATCCCTCCCTCCTCTATTTTTTGGAAAACTTTAAGGAGAATGGGTATTATGTCTTCCCTGTATGTCTGATAAAATTCCGAAGTAAATCCATCTGGCCCGGGGTTTTTGTTCTTTGGTAGTTTTTTGATTACTGCTTCAATTTCGTTGCTGGTAATTGGTCATTTTAGATTTTCTGTTTCTTTCTGGGTCAGTCTTGGAAGGTTGTATTTTTCTAGGAAGTTGTCCATTTCTCCTAGGTTTCCCAGCTTGTTAGCATATAGGTTTTCATAGTATTCTCTAATAATTCTTCATATTTCTGTGGGGTTCGTCGTGATTTTTCCTTTATCGTTTCTGATACTGTTGATTTGTGTTGACTCTTTTATTCTTAATAAGTCTGGCTAGAGGCTTATCTATTTTGTTTATTTTTTGTTTATTTTCTTGAAGAACCACCTCTTGGTTTCATTGATTTTTGCTATTGTTTTATTCTTCTCAATTTTATTTATTTCTTCTCTGATCTTTATTATGTGCCTCCTTCTGCTGACCTTAGGCCTCTTTTGTTCTTCTTTTTCCAATTTCGATAATTGTGACATTAGACCATTCATTTGGGATTGTTCTTCCTTTTTTAAATATGCTTGGATTGCCATGTACATTCCTCTTAAGGCTGCTTTTGCTGTGTCCCACAGAAGTTGGGGCTTAGTGTTGTTGTTGTCATTTGTTTCCATATATTGCTGGATCTCCATTTTGATTTGGTCATTGATCTAGTGATTATTTAGGAACGTGTTGTTAAGCCTCCATGTGTTTGTGAGCCTCTTTGCTCTCTTTGTACAGTTTATTTCTAGATTTATGCCTTTGTGTTCTGAAAAGTTGGTTGGTAGGATTTCAATCTTTTGGAATTTTCTGAGGCTCTTTTAGTGGCCTAGTATGTGGTCTATTCTGGAGAATGTTCCATGTGCACTTGAGAAGAATGTATATCCTGTTGCTTTTGGATGTAGAGTTCTGTAGATGTCTATTAGGTCCGTCTGCTCTACTGTGTTGTTCAGTGCTTCCGTGTCCTTACTTATTTTCTGCCCGGTGGACCTATCCTTTGGGGTGAGTAGTGTGTTGAAATCTCCTAGAATGAATGCATTGCAGTCTATTTCCCCCTTTAGTTCTGTTAGTATTTGTTTCACATATGCTGGGGCACCTGTATTGGGTGCATATATATTTAGAATGGTTATATCCTCTTGTTGGACTGAGCCCTTTATCATTATGTAGTGTTCTTCTTTATCTCTTGTTACTTTCTTTGTTTTGAAGTCTATTTTGTCTGATATTAGTACTGCAACCCCTGCTTTCTTCTCGCTGTTGTTTGCCTGAAATATGTTTTTCCATCCCTTGACTTTTAGTCTGTACATGTCTTTGGGTTTGAGGTGAGTTTCTTGTAAGCAGCATATAGATGGGTCTTGCTTTTTTATCCATTCTATTTCTCTGTGTCTTTTGATTGGTGCATTCAACCCATTAACATTTAGGGTGACTATTGAAAGATATGTACTTATTGCCATTGCAGGCTTTAAATTCGTGGTTACCAAAGGTTCAAGGTTAGCCTCTTTAGTATCTTACTGCCTAACTTAGCTCGCTTATTGAGCTGTTATATACACTGTCTGGAGATTCTTTTCTTTTCTCCCTTCTTATTCCTTCTCCTCCATTCTTCATATATTGGGTGTTCTGTGTTGTGCTCTTTCTAGGAGTGCTCCCATCTAGAGCAGTCCCTGTAAGATGTTCTGTAGAGGTGGTTTTTTGGAAGCAAATTCTCTCAGCTTTTGTTTGTCTGGGAATTGTTTAATCCCACCCTCATATTTGAATGATAGTCGTGCTGGATACAGTATCCTTGGTTCAAGGCCCTTCTGTTTCATTGTATTAAATATATCATGCCATTCTCTTCTGGCCTGTAGGGTTTCTGTCAAGAAGTCTGATGTTAGCCTGATGGGTTTTCCTTTATAGGTGACCTTTTTCTCTCTAGCTGCCTTTAAAACTCTTTACTTGTCCTTGATCTTTGCCATTTTAATTATTATGTGTCTTGGTGTTGTCCTCCTTGGATCCTTTCTGTTGGGGGTTCTGTGTATTTCCGTGGTCTTTTCAATTATTTCCTCCCCCAGTTTGGGGAAGTTTTCAGCAATTATTTCTTCCAAGATACTTCTCATCCCTTTTCCTCTCTCTTCTTCTGGTACCCCTATAATACGGATGTTGTTCCTTTTGGATCGGTCACACAGTTCTCTTAATATTGTTTCATTCCTGGAGATCCTTTTATCTCTCTCTATGTCAGCTTCTATGCGTTCCTGTTCTCTGGTTTCAATTCCATCAATGGCCTCTTGCATCCTCTCTATTCTGCTTATAAACCCTTCCAGAATTTGTTTCATTTCTGTAATCTACTTTCTGGCTTCTGTGATCTCGCTCCGGATTTCATCCCATATCTCTTGCATATTTCTCTGCATCTCTGTCAGCATATTTATGATTCTTATTTTGAATTCTTTGTCAGGAAGACTGGTTAGGTCTGTCTCCTTCTCTGGTGTTGTCTCTGTGATCTTTGTCTGCCTGTAGTTCCACGTTTTCGTGGTGATAGGAATAGTTTGCAGAGCTGGAATGAGTGACAGCTGGAAGAACGTCCCTTCTTGTTGGTTTCTGGCCCTCCTCTCCTGGGAGAACAGCGACCTCTAGTGGCTTGTGCTGGGTGGCCGCACGCAGACAGGGCTTCTGCTTCCTGCCCGGCTCCTATGGAGTTAATCTCCGCTGTTGCTGTGGGCATGGCCTGGTTCGGGCCTTTGCTCCAATGTGGTGGGGTCGCGTTGGAAGGGGAGTGACTGGGAGGCTATTTATCTCCGTAAGGGGCCTCCCTGCTCCCTGCAGCCCAGGGTTTAGGGTACCCAGATATCCCCAGATTCCCTACCTCTGGATTAAGTGTCCCACCCTGCCCCTTTAAGACTTCCAAACAGTACCCGCCAAAACAAAACGACCACAAAAAAAAAAAATTTTTTTTAATTAAAAAAAAGTGGCCGCTCGTTTTTCTTTATACCCCGGTGCCAGCCTCAGGTATCTGCTCACTGGTCTTGCTGCCCTGTTTCCCTAGTATTGGGGTCCCTATCCCTTTAAGACTTCAAAAAAGTGCTCGCCAAAACAAAACAGAAAAAAAATAAAATAAAATAATGGTCGCACACTTTTCTGGTGTCCTCCGGTGCCAGGCCTCCGGTGCAGGCTCACTGTTCTTGCTGCCCTGTTTTCCTAGTATCCAGGGGCCCCCCGCGCACACACTGTGTCTGCACTCTGGCCCGGATGGCTGGGGCTGGGTATTCGGCAGCCCTGGGCTCCGTCTCCCTCCTGCTCTGCCTATTCTTCTCCCGCCGGGAGCTTGGGGAAGGGGCGCTCAGCTCCCGCTGGCCTGGGCTTGTATCTTACCCCCTTCTTGAGGCGTTGGATTCTCTCAGGTGTGGATGTGGTCTGGATATTTTCCTGTGTCCTCTGGTCTTTATTCTAGGAAGAGTTGTCTTTGTTATATTTTCATAGATATATTTGGTTTTGGGAGGAGATTTCCGCTGCTCTTCTCACGCCGCCATCTTGGCTCCCCTTGGCAATGAATTTTTTTAACCTTTGTTTATCTGGAAAACTTTTTATTTCTCCTTCAATTCAGAAAGATTATATTGCTGGATAGAGTATTCTTGGTTTAGATTTTCCCTTTCAGCACTTTGAATATTTCATGCCATTCCTTTATGGCCTGTAAAATTTCTGATGAAAAAAATCTTCTGATAGCTTTTTGAGGTTTCCCTTCTAGGTAACTATCTGCCTTTCTCTTGCTGCTTTTATGATTCTCTCTTTAATCTTTGCCATTTTAATGACTGTGAGTCTTGGTGTGGACTCCTTGGGTTTATCCTGTTAGATGCCCTCTGTGCCTTCAGGACCTCGATGTCTGTTTCCCTCCTGCAATGTAATGAGTTAAAAGAAATACTTATTTGGTCACTCATATGACCAAATATATATTTCCAAGATATATTTGGTCTTCATCTAAAGCTCCTGAAGACACTGCAGAGTCTTAAAGATGAAATGGATCTCTTGTCATGTTAATGAGAGACTTTTAGACCCCCACCCAAGGGCAAGGGCTGGAGATTGAATCAACCAATGGCCAATGATTTAATAAACCATGACTATGCAATGAAGCCCTCACAAAAACCTCTGAGAAGAGCTTATTGCTCTCTGCACTCTTGGATCAGAGCTTCTATGCTTGTGGAACCAGAATGCTTTCACATGTTACTAAGCCAGGTCCCAACCTCCACAAGCATAGAAGCTTCTTGATTTGGGACCTCACCCTATGTCTCTTCATCTGGCTGTTAACTTGTGTCCTTCTTAGTATTATTCGTTAAGCTGGTAAGCCTAAGTGTTCCCAGATTCTGAAAGCCTCTCTAGCAAATTAATGGAACCTTAGGGGAGGTCATGGGAACCCCTAGTCTGTAGCCAGTAGGTCAGGTGGCACTTGTGACCAGCATCTGGACTGGGGGTGGGAGGCAGTCTTGTAGGATGGAGCCCTTAACCTGGGGAATCTGGTGCTGTCTCTGTGCAGATAGCATCAGAATTGAGTTGACTTCTTGGACACCTTGCTGGTGTTTGAGAATTGCTTGGTGTCATGTGTGTGAGAAGAACCGCCCCCCCCCCCCCCCATATTGGAATTGAGTCCAGGAACCCGAAAGTAGTTAAGAACATCACACACTTTACCGGGTTGAGGAAATTTTCAACTATTATTTCTTCTGATAGACTTACTACCCCCCCTCCCCCCTTCTTCTGGGACCTATATTACACAAATATTGTTTCATTTGGAATTGTGGCAGAGATCTCTTAGCATCTTCTCATTTTTAGAAATTCTTTTTTCTCTTTGTTCTGAAGCTTGGTTTCTTTCCACTCCTGTCTTCTAGTTGGCTGATGAATAGTCTACTATTCACTCCCTGTATTGTATTTTTCATTTTGGTTATTGTATTTTGCAGCTCTGACTGTTTTTTTATATTTTATATCTTGTTGACGTCCTTCCTGAGATTATTATCTGTTCTTTTCCCCTGTTCAGTGAGCATCTTTATGACCATTACTTTGCATTCCTTATCAGGTAGATTGCTTATCTGTTTCATGTAGCATTTTTTTAAGGTGTTTTATCTTGTTCTTTTGTTTGGAACATATTCCTCTGCCTCCTAATTTTGTCTGCTCTCTTTGTTTCTTCCTTTGTATTAGATCAGCTATGCTTCTTGGGCTTGAAAATAGTGGCTTTATGTAGTAGGCATCCTATTATACTGTCCAGAAGTGCAAAACCCCCTGTTCACCAGAATCAGTTGCTCCCAGGGGTGTTCTCTGTTGTGGCTGAGCCATAACTGCTGTTGGTGGACTGTGAGCAGGGCCTACATCCTGCCTGTCTGTCAGCAGTGGTGGATCCCTACTGCTATTCCTCTGTGTGATGTCTGGTCTTTCTCCTGCGATGCACTGTGGGTGAGGCCACTCTCTGCCTGGCTACCTGCAGTAGCTGACTACCACTGGGCTGAGTTTGTCAGGTAGGGCTAGTCTGCAGGTGAATGCTGGGACTGAGCAGTGGGGTAGTTGGAGAGTTTCACAGCTGGCTTCTGCATCTGACTGGTTGGGCTGAGGCAGGGCTGGAAGAGTGTCATCCATCTGCCCCTTTCTTCTCTGGAGAGCATTCCCTAACACCCCTCCCCCTCCAGCATGCTTCTGGCTAGCAAGTCTTCCAAACTTCTCCCTCTGTGTTGGGTCTCAGAGGGATCAACAGAGCATGCCAGTCCTCAACAAACAGGAACTCAGCCCCCCCACAGTATTCCATCTCATGCTGGTGTCCAGCCCTATTAACCTTCAAAGCCTAGTGCTATGGGGACTCTTATTCCAGAGCAGAGACCCAGGGTCAGCTCTGCCAGGTTCCTGAACATTTAATCTCCTCTCTACTCTCCCACTCCATTCTTCTCTGTCTCCCACTTGTGCGCTGGGATGGGGAAGGGCTTGGATCCTGCTCAGTCATGGCTCTGGCCCTTTACCCTTCTCATTTAATCTTTACTTTACCAGGTATTGCTAGTCTGTTCCATGTCTTCAGGTCAGTTTCCAAGTTAATCGTACCAGATGTAGTTGCTTCCTCAGTGTCTACTCAGGAGTGTATAGGATCCTATTCTGCCATTTTCCTCCTCTCTCCCCACACTTCCCCTTTTTGATTGAAACCTGCCAAAAGGTAGCATTGATGATCAATTGTATCATGTCCCATATTGAGGCTGAGTGACACAACTGTCTGCTCTGGGCCCATCATGTCTCTTGGAGGGCTTAAAAGGTAGAGGCTTCAAGCAAATTGAGTAACTTGGGTCATGTCTGACAGAAGGTCATACAAGCATCTGTTATATATTGATTACAGTCTCTTGAGTCAAGTTGGTTCCTGTTACTGGTTGGAGTTTTAAAGTTCTTGAGGTGTTGGGTCAGCATAATCTCAGTAGGGATCTCATAGAATTCTGTTAAAAACAGGCAGGTATAATTTTAAAGAGGAGCTAAGTATGAGAAGGGTTATCAAGAGTTGCAGAGCACAGTGAAAAAAGGCCAAGGCCAGAGGGTAGCCACTTAAAGAAAACACTAGAAGAATTCAGGATTTAATCTAGTTTATAGTGAACAGTATTAGAATCTAAAATCCATAAAGATATGCTACTGAAATAATTTTTTTAAATCATTCTTTTTCGTTCAAGATAATCATAGCAAGATTAATTTGTTTGTAAAGAAAGTTTCACTTTAGTACATATGGCCTGATTAGCAGCAAAAATAGCAATTGATCAAATAGGGACTTTTAAATCTGCTTTTCTGGAACATTTTATGGGGAATTTCAGATTGAACTTTTAAAAGTCTCTTAAGGACAGGAAAGCCAAGTCTAGGCCTTGTCATGAGACTTTCCCTGTCGCACCTATAGATTTGGATGAATTCCTCTGTTCTCGAGGTCCCTGGAAGATCCTGAGACTCCTGTGCATACCAGGAAGTGCCCTTCTTTACTCACCTGGTAAGATTATTGGGGGACGGTTGGGGAACCTGTAAGCAAGGTACCAGACCCGCTTTTCCAAGGGGCCTCATTGGCTCTATTATAGTCAACTTCAGTTCCTTCAAGCTGTCTGGTCATTCCTGAATGTGCTTTTCTTTCAAATATGACATTTTAGTTAGAGCTTTGGGAATATAACCAGTTTTCAGTTGTGTCCTGTTATAAGAACAGATTTATACTGAACTCCTGTAAATAATTATGTAAAAATTCCATGAAAATACAAGTATTCATTGCAAGTTTCCAAATTCTGGAGGGATTTCATCATATCAAGTTATTATCAACAAATTTCATAACTTAGATAAAATGAGCTCATTCTTAGTAAATCTAGGTAGACTAAAAGTAAACATTTGGGTTAGTTTCTATCTTTCTGAGTTTTACAATGTCCAGGTCTTACAAGTGCTTGTCTTCTAAATCAACTGAAAAGAGCTCTTAGCAGTACCATCCAGAGGTAGGAAAAAAATATCGTGTATACAACTTTATTGCTAAAAAAAATTTTGCTACCTAGGGAGACAGAGCCCTTGGCTATAAACCAAAAGTATGCACCAAGAAAACAAAGAGGGATTCATTTTTATAGTAAAAGTTTGTTTGTTATGTAACAGAAGGGTGCAGTCTTGTTACGTCTTGATTGGTTGATGCAAGTCACAGCTGATTGAGTGACTTCCTGATTTTGGTTGATGTGTCTGTTTTGGTAGCAGTAGCAGGACCATATTAGGGACTGGTTCTGCACTGGAGAATAGACCTCATGGTATGGTTCTTCCAAGGACACAGAATATGTGTGTAGCCTCTTATCAAGTATATGGTTGTCTGATTCCATTTTCTTTGGGTCTCAGTTAACCTGATGGAACCCATCTTGTTTTCTGGCATAGCTGGATTTGTGGTGAGGTAGAACTCACTTGGTTTTGTCTTATTATCATAACATGACATGTTAGAACCATATTTGATTATTTAACTTTTCCTCAGAGAATGATGGCTAGCCTGGAACATCCCAAAAGTGCCTCTCTCTTCCATTCTCTTTGTCTATTTCTTCTCTCCATTACATTTCTTTTAAATCTTTATTGTTTCTACTTTGGACCTCTCAATAAAGATTTTACCTAGAATCAATTTTTTTGTGGGTTATTTGTTGAAAAACTCTGAGACTCAGGATTGTCTTTCATAAAAATCTTTTATTCTTAATTTCCTCATACTTCCAGGATGCTTGTTTTCTTTTTTAGTGGAAAGGAAGAAAATCAGAGACAGAGCATGCTTATCCTCATGCTGAATACTTTTACACTTACCCATTCTTGATTAATTACAGTGATATACTGCAGATATCCAGCATAAATTGGATCATTTAATGTGTAATTATACCTTTGAGATGACTCCCAGATCTATTGCTGTTATTTTCCATGGACTGGAGTGTTATGTGGCTTAACAGAATTAATTTCCTATCATCTGTGTCATGGGATATTATCTCATGGAAGACAAGAGTGAAATAGAAACTAGCTTGAGGAGAAATTGCTCTTTGTGCAAAATTGTTCAAAATGAAAAAGTGGCACTTTGGGAATGCTTTGAGGTTCTCAAAAAAGGAGACAGGAGACTGCCAAATGCCACTATTAATTCATATAAAAAATAAACTCCATTTTATAAATGGTGAAACTGACTGTTCACATGATAATATTATTGCCTCTAGAGGAAGAGGTTTTCAAGAAACACTGTGTCAGGAACTTGGAAACAAAATACTATTCATAAGCTTCAACTTTTCTCATATAACAAGAATATTTACCTTTTAAACACAAGAAAAAAATTGGTGCTGAAGGAAAAAAAAAGAAATAAAAGTGAATAGCATATTTTTTGTTGCTTCATTTTAAACTTTATCATATTGGCATAGAACTTACAAGACATGCTAGTGTTTTCTAATCATAATTTTTATTCAAGATCACACTGAGTATGTGTGACTGAATTTTTAGAGATAACATTAACCTTTTTTATTTTCAGATTGACTTAAATAAATTTTTTTATTAAGGTATCGTTGATATACACTCCTATGAAGGCTTCACAAGAAAAAAAATGTGGGTATTACATTCACCCTTATTATCAAGTCCTCCCTCATACCCCATTGGAGTCACTGTCCATCAGTGTAGTAAGAGAGGTAACATTAATCTTTAAAAAGATTTGGGCTAATGCTATAACAGCATCAGAATTTCAATACCAACTCTGAAAAAAATCAATAATCACCTATGTCCCCAAATTATTTATTTGAATTGTGAATTACCATATTAATTTGGTTGTAGGTTTTGAACCTCTGTCTCCCTTTTGGAGATGTTTTTCTAATGGGGGTGATGTGCTTTAAAAGTCAAAAAGGTTGTGCATCAGAGCTGCCTTCCAAATGAAGTTTTTCACAGAGTTGTTTAATGAGATCTGGGTAAGTTCCAGAGCAGAAGGATGAATGTTTAGCCCATTGAGTGCAGATTTGATATGGCTGAACTGGGGAATGAGAGTAAGAAACCAGGCATGAAAGAAGTTCCGTAACTATACTTTGTGACTGATTATAGGTGGACAGGTCTTTAGCATTATATAACTGGGATGATAATTCCTGCTTCAAAGGATGATTTTGTGAATTTGATAGATGGTACATGGAAAAGCACTTTGAAACAGTGGAAAATCCCACAAATCTCAAACTCTATTTAGATTTTTCCCTGTTCCAGTTGCTGCCCTAAAGTAAACTTGACCTAAAGTTGAAGTGTTTCGTTAACCCACAAAATGTACTCTGAAGCACTTCTTTGGACTTCAAATACATATATACTCTCTCTGGATGATTTAATTCATTTGTTAACCCAAATAACTTCAAAAAATTAACAACATTGCTGTGATTATTGAGTCACCATGTACTTCCATTTAATTGCCCACTAAAACTATGAGGTAGCTAGTATTATCTTCATTTTAAAAATGAAATTAAAATAACATGTTCAAGAAAACCAGAACATAAGTTTTGTTTTCACCTTCACATTTGCTCTCACCTTCACCCTCTGGAACTGCAGACACTTATTACCTATTGTTTATTAGAATCTTCACTGGGATATCTAGGTTACTCAAATTTAACATGTTTAAATGTAAACTCATTATTTTCCTTCCTAGATAAGTTTCTCATCCCTAATTTAGTTAATTGTATCAGTATCTAAGTAGTTTCCCATTCCAGAAACCTAGAGTCATTTTACATCCTCCTTTTCCCTAACCCACTGTAACCTAAGCAATTATACACTAAAAGTGGGTCTGAAAATCTTTTTATCCATACAACCATGTTTTTGGTCTAAATCCAGATAACTATTGGTCTGTGTAACAGCCTTTACATTGGTATCACTGCCACACATTATTCCTGATCCAAAACTATCACATTGAAAACAGAGTTATTTTCTTAAAATAGTAACTTTAGAAAGTGTGGTCATGCCACTTCCTTGCTGAAATAACCACCATGGGTTATTTAGTCAGTATAGGCTAAAATCCAAACTCCTTATCAAGATGCAGCATACTTTACTAATTTGCCTTGACTTGTATTTCAGCACTTATTACTGCCTCTGTGTCTTGTATCTCATGCCTTGCATTCATTAAACTCTTCTAGAAATTATCAGTGTTTCTCTGTTTCTCTGCTTTTGTTCTGATTTTTACCTCACTAGACTTTCCCAGTATTTTTGCCTTAAAAATCCTCATTCATTCTTCAGACTTAGCTTACACTGTGTCTCCTTCATTAATTCATTCTTTAGTTCTCTGTATATGTATGTATTTCTCCTATTCAACTAACATATTCTAGAAGATAAGGCTCAAGATTTATTCCTCTATTCTCTGATGGTTACAGTACAGAGCATCATACACAGAAGTATTTAATACATTTTGCTAAATAAATGAATTAATGGCCTATTTCTGAATACCCTAGAAATTTAAAAAATGATCAAAAGCATAGTTTATTTTAATAATATTTGGACATATTTGTACTCAATAATATTGTTTAGATATAGAAAGCTTAAGATAATTTTTTTCTCCCATTCTGCTTCCTAAACTACATACAATGTATTTTTACCATTTACAAAGTAGGGGAGTAAGACAATTGCTACTTAATATGAAAAATAAAAACAAATTACACCTTAGGATGTAGGAAGTCAAGAAAAACCTAACAATGAAAAAAGATCCAGACAACCTACAGAATAAACAATTAAAAAAATTTTTTTGGAATCCATTAGAGAGATGAGGCTGCAAGGTAAAGCAAATGGACTGAACTGCTCAGTTTTCTCTCAAAGGACAGAGAGGACACCATAACAGTTCTATTTACACAGAATGCAGGAGAAGGAGGTGGCTACCAATCAAGCATGTAAGAGGAAATTAGATAACAAACCTCCAAATGACAGCATGAGGAGCTACACTGCCCTGTTCCTCAATGAGACTGGTGAAAATTATTTTTTAAATGCACAACCATTTAAAACCTCTGGAAATGGTCCCAAGAACAAATAGCAAATGAAGAAACACCTATTTAAGAATATTTATGAAAATTCAGTAATTTAGGTGAGAGTCTATAATATTTTAACGAAGACTGCTCCGTTCCTATACACCCTCATATCAGTGAGGGGAAGACTCTATTCCACACTTCTGCTTCTAAGAGTGCTAAACTACCACTCCTCTTAGTTGTCAGAGGGAGTGCTTTCTTCTCAGGAGGAGCAGGGCACCAGCACTTGCCATCCCTGCCCCCAGCTACCTGTTACTAAAGCTAAGGAGTGAGTGAGTGCAGTTAGGTTTGGTTGGGGGAGGGGGCCTCCATTCTGCCCAGCCCCTACTGATGAAACAGAGATTCTACTTGCATGCAACATGCTGAAACACTGGGGCACTGATTAATCTTGCCCTTACTGTTAAGGTGGAAGATTCCCACTAGGAGAGGCAAGCCAAGAAGACCCTGGGCTCCAGCACTCCCACCCATCAAATGCTGGGTTCCTAGGGCAGGGTGTCACTCTGAGAGAGTGTTATTGTCCCTACTCTTAACTCTAGAACGTGGGCTCAGAGATTTTACCTGGGAGGAGAAACAGGCCAAAAACAGATATGTTATAGTAACAATGATGACCGTAGAAGACAAGGAGAAAATCTTAAAGTAGCAAAACAAAAACTACTCACTACTTGAAAAGGAACCCCGGAGAGATAAAAACAGATTTCTTGGCAGAAACAATGAAGGCCATAATGTAATGGGATAATATACTCAAAAGTGCCCAAATTAAAAGATATTCTTCTGAGACTCCTATATTCAGAAAAGCTATCTTTCAATAATGAAGTTCAAATAAAGGCTTTCCCATATAAACAAGAAACTGAGAGAATTTGTTTCTGGAAAATCTACCTTATAAAAAGTACTAAAGGTAAAGTTTTTCAAGCTGAAAGCCAGTGACCATGTGGTGGCAATTTGAGAAAATATTTGTGAAAAAACAAAGAATACCTGTGAATATAATTACGTAGTTACAGAAAATAGATGTACATATTTTTCTCCTTTCTTAAATGATATAAAAAGCCATTGTATAAAACATGTATATAATGTATTATTGGGCCTATGACATATAGAAATGTGTGAATAACACACAAAGGAGGTAAGTGGGAATAAAGGTGTAAAGTAAAGGTGCATTAGGATCAGGAAATGACTTAATATTAAAGTAATAATTATATCAATGCATTGTTGAATCTATAATATTAATAAAAATAACATACAAAGGAGAAAAAGAATAGAGTTATATAGAAGTAATATTTATGTACAAGGAATAACGCTAGTATAAATCAGAAGCTGACTTAAATAAGACATATATAATAAGGCCATATCTAAAAAAATAATTAAAATTAGTTTTATAAATCTCAGAAAGAAAATTAAAATACTACATTACAAAATATTCACCTAATGCAAAAGAACAGAGTAAAGGAGGACTAGAAGAAGAAAAAAGATATGAGACATAAAAAATAAGGTAGATTAACTTCTGCTGTTTTTCTATATATCAGCAATTATATTAAATGCAAATGAATTAAACCCTTCAATGAAAATGCAGAGATTGTTAGGCTGGATTTGAAAAACTGATCCAGCTATATACTGCCTATAGAAGACATACTTCAGATTTGAAGAGAAAAACAGATTGAAAACTAAAGCATAGAAAAATATATATATCAGACAGCAACCACAAGAAATCTGAAGTGGCTATACTGATATCCAATTTAGTAGATTAAAAAAAAACTGGTACTAGAGCTAAAGAGGGATATTTCATACTGATAAAGAGGTCAATCCATTAGGAGGATATAATTATAAATGTTTGCACTCAGTGATAGTACTAAAATGCATGAAGCAAAAACAGAGAAATTAAGGGAGAAATAGACAATCAACAGTAATCATCAGACTTAAATACCTCATTTTCAATAATGGAGAGAAAAACTAGACAGAAGATCGATAAATTAATAAAGACTTGAACTACACTATAAGCCACCTAGTCTTAATAGACATTTATAGATCATTCCACTCAACAAAAACAGAATATACATTCTTCAAGTGTACATGGAACATTATTCAATGTGGACCATATGCTAGGACATACATCAAATCTCAGTAACTTTAAGAGGAATAGAAATAATGCAAAATATGTTCTCTGGTCACAAGAGAATGAAAGTAGAAACTAATAGGAAAAATTTGTGAACTCAGAAATATTTGGAAATCAAATGACATATTCCTAAATAACCCATGGGTCAAAGAAGATATGGAAAGGGAAATAATACATTCAGATCAATAAAATTAAGACCAAAGCAGTGCTTAAAGGTAAACTTATAGTAGTAAATGCTTATACTAAGAGGAAAGAAAGGAAGATTGAAAATCAATAGCCTAAACGTTCATTTTTGAATGCTGAAAAAAAGGCAAATATAAAACAAGCAGAAAGAATAAAATAATAAAGAATAGAGCATAACTTAATGAAATAGGGAATGATAAACAATAAAGGAAAATGAATGAAACAAAAGCCTGGTTCTTTGTAAACATCAATTAAAATTTATCAAGTATTTAGCTAAATTAGCCAGGAAAAAAAATAAGACTCAAATTACTACAGTCAGAAGTGAAAGAAGGGACATTACTTCTGTCCCTTCAGAAATAAAAAGGATGTTAGAAGATTATGCATACTTGTATGCCAAAAAATTAGGTAATTTAGATAAAATGGACAAATTCGTTGAAATATGAACACTACAGCAACTGACTCCAGAAAGAACAAAAATAGGCAATCTGACTGGATATGTACTATGTGAAGAGATTTAATTTTTAAAAACCAGACACACAAAAAGTCCATACTCAGATGGCTTCAGCACTGGATTCTACCAGACATTTAAAGAAGTGTTAAATCATTTATTCACAAACTCCTCTAAAAATTAGAAGAGGAGGGAACACTTTCCAGCTCTTCCTACTACCATATCAAAATCAGGAAAAGACATCATAAAAAAATAGAGATCAAAGATCTCTTATGAATACAGATACAAAACCCTCAACAAATTAATGACAAACCAAGCCCAGAAACATTAAAAGCCAAGAGATGTGTGAATCCCAAAGAACCTTAATCAGGATAAATTTACCAAGACACACCTGTACAGAACATAGTCAAATAGCTAAAACTTAGTGGTAAAAAGAGAAATTTGGAGAGTAAACAGAAGAAAAGTTACATAGAAAGGAATAAAGATAATTTCACCAGATTTCTTATTAGAAACTATCCAACCCAGAAGAAAATGGAGTGACGTATTTAAAGTAATGAAAGAAAAAAACCTTTCAACACAGACTTTGATACTCAGTAAAAATACCTTTACAAAGAATGCAAAATATTTTTCAGGCAAGCAAAAGCTGAGAGAACTTTGTCTTAGGCCTATGATAAAAGAAATGTTAAATGTAAAAATTTATACACAGGAATTTGACAGATGGAAATTGAAATCTACCTAGAAAAATAGTGTAGTGGAAGGGGTAAAAATAATGGTAAAATAGATATTTTTCATCATCTCGATTGCTTTAAAAGATAATGCAAAGTAGTAACAATGCATTGTGAAGTTTTTAACCATATAGATGTAAAAAATATGACAAAAACAGTGTAGAGGATTAAGAGGGAGGAAATGGAAGAATACTATCATAAGTTTCATACACTATACATATGATGACATTTGAAGGTTGTGATAAGTCAATGCATATTGTAAACTCTACAGTAATACAAATACAAAAAGCTAATACAACAATTTATCTGTATAATATAGGAAATGTCCAAATAAAAATTGTTATAACTTAAAAAACTTTGTAAATGATAAAGACCTGATGCTCTCTTCTTATAAAACATGTTATAAATAAAATAAAATAAAAATACATTTTATTTTATTTTATTGGGGTACATATAATAAAATGCACAAATCAGTATACAACTCAATAGATTGACATGTATATACACTCATGTAACCATCGCCCACATCAAGATATTGAACATTCTTATTAATTGTTTTCCCCCTTCACCTATTTTATCCATCCTCCTGCCCCCTTCCTCTATGGCAAACACCAGTCTGTTTTCTGGCTCTGTTGAGTGTCTTTCTGGTTTGTTTGTTTATTAATTTTGGTTTTTGGATTCTATATGTATATGAAATCTTATGGTATTTGTTTTTCTCTGAATTATTTCACTTAGAATGTACAATAGGTACATTCATGTTGTCATACATGGCAAGATTTCATTCTTTTTATGGCTGAGCAATATTCTATGTATGGGTACCACAACTTTATCCATTCATCTATTGCTGGACATGTATATTGCTTTCATATTTTGCTTACTGTAAATAATGCTGCAATAAACATTGGCGTGCATATACTTTTCAGATTACTGATTTTGTTTTCTTTGGGTAAACTCCTAGAAGTGGAATTGTTGGGTTGTAAAGTATTTCTATTTTTAGTTTTTTTGAGAAACCTTCATACTGGTTTACACAGAAGCACCAATTTACATTCCCACCAGCAGTGAATAAGGGTTCTCTTTTCTCCACATACTTGTCAACACTTGTTATGTACTGTACGGTTGATATTAGCCACTCTGACTGGTGTGAGGTAATATTTCATTGTGATTTTGGTTTGCATTTCCCTGATGATGAATCATGCTGAGCATCTTTCAATGTGTTTGTGGGCCATTTGTATGTCTTCTATGGAAAAATGTCTCTTCAGTTCATCTATTTTTTCATTAGATTAACTCTTTTTTTTTGGTTTGAGTTGTATGAGTTCTTTATATATTTTGTATATTAACCTCTTGACACATAAATCATTTGCAAATATTTTCTTCCATATAATAGGCTGCCTTTACATTTTGTTGGTGGTTTCCATTGCTATGTGTAAGATTTTTAGTTTGATATGGTCCCATTTGTTTATTTTTGCTTTTGTTTTCCTTGACTAGGGAGACATATTGTGAAAAAAAATTATGAATGCCGATGTACAACAGTCTATTGCCTATTTGTTATTCTAGGAATTTATGTTGTCAGGCCTTGTATTTAAGGCTTTAATCCATTTTAAATTTACTTTTGTGTATAGCTTAAGACAGTGATCCAGTTTCATTCTTTTGTATATAGCTCTCCTTTTTTCTACACCATTTTATGAACAGACTGTCTCTTCTTTTTATATTCTTTCCTCTTTTGTCATATGTTATTTGACCATATAGGCATGGGTTTATTTCTAGTCTCTTTATTCTATTACATTGATTTGTGTATCTGTTCTTGTGCCAGTACCATACTGTTTTGATTACTGTAGCTTTGTAGTATAGTTTGAAATCAGAGGGCTTACCCCAAGCTTTGTTTTTACTGAATTCATCTATTAATCATAATAGCTTTTGTGAAGTCTTTGTTTTTTTTAAAATATATATATATTATCATGTCACCTGCAAACAGTGACAATTTTACTTCTTTACCACTTTGGATGCCTTTTATTTCTTCTTCTTGTCTAATTACTATAGCTTGTACTTCCAGTACTATGCTGAATAAAAGTGGTGAGAGTGCCCATCCTTGTCTTGTTCCTGATTTAGAGGAAAAGATTTTAGCTTTCTGTCATTGAGAATGATGTTAGTGAGGGTTTGTCATATATGGCCTTGATTATGTTGAGATAATGTTCCTTCTCTACCCACATTGGTGAGTGTTTTTATCATGAATAGATGCTGAATTTTGTCAAATGCTGTTTTCAGCATCTATTGAGGTGACCATATAGTTTTTATCCTTCCTTTTGTTAAGGATATATATCCTTTACAAGGAGGTATAAGGATATACCCCCTTTTGTTAAGGAGGTATATCACATTGATTGATTTGTAGATATTGAACCATCCTTGGAATAAATCCCACTTGGTTGTGGTGAATGATTCTTTTGATATATTTTTTAATTCAGTGTGCTAATATTTTGTTGAGGATTTTTACATCTATGTTCAACAAGCATATTTGTAACTATTTTTTGGTAGTGTTTTTGTCTGTTTTTTTTTTTGTATCAGGGTGATGCTGGCCTTGAAGAATGAATGAATATGAAAGCTTTCCTTCCTCTTCAATTTTTAAAAATGGTTTGAGAAGGATAGGTACTAATTTTTCTTTAAATGTTGGAAATCTCCAGAAGCCATCTGGTTCTGAACTTTCCTTTGTTGAGAGTATATTTATTTCCAATTAAATGTTGTTACTAGTGTATTGCAGTACAATTGGTGTGTTCACATTTTTTATTCCTGGTTCAGTCCTGTTAGATTGCATGTTTGTAGGAATTTATCCATTTCATCTAGATTGTATAATTTTTGGCATATCATTTCTCATAGTAATCCCTTATAATTGTTTTTCTGTGGTATCAGTTGTAAATTCTCTTCATTTCTGATCTTGGATCCTCTCTTTCTCTTAATGAGTCTAGCTAATGGTTTATCAATTTTGCTTATCTCTTCAAAGAACTAACTCATAGTTTCATTGATCTTTGGCATTGGTTTTTTAGTGTCTATTTCATTTATTTCCTTATCGGTCTTCATTATTTCCTTCCTTCATTAATTTTGGGCTTTGTTTTTTTTTTCTTTTTCTAGTTCATTTATATGGAGGGTTAGACTGTTTGATATTTGGTTGTTTAATCAGGTATTATGAATATATTTTAAAGTCTTTAATCCTAAAGTTAGTAAATTTTTTCATGATGTAGTCTCTCTACAAGTTCAAATATAAAACAGGATTAATTTAGTAAAGAATATAGTCAAAAAGGTGAATGGTATTGATCTATTTATACTTACAGTGCTATAAAAAATAATTGCATAAATTAAAAGTATTTTGTTCTATGCAGCAAGCAATAAGATGAGGTCTACTTCCCCATCCTTACTGTGATAGGAAAACTTGCATTATGAAATCACCTTCCAAGGCATCACGTTTTAAAATATACCACTGAACAATCTACAGGCAGAGTGAAGAGCCCCAGGCACCAGAAGAATTTTAAATGTAGAGACTTCAATGGGAAAAAATAACACTCTATTTGTTCCTAATGCTTTTTACTTCATTTTTACTTATGCTGATATTTTGGGCCCAAAAGACACTGGGAAAATAGAATGTTTGTCTTTTCAGTTGCCATAAAACACATTTAGTTTCAATAAAACATAAAAAAGAAGTTGATCTTTTAATCCTAATATAAGTCTAGTTTTTTTCAACTTCTAAATTACAGTTATTGCTGTAATACAATTGATAGAAACATATCAAATAGTGGCCATTTTCTTTCATTAATTGAACTACATTCATTTTAACCTTTGACTTAATGATGATTTTATGCTCTGCATAGGAATGAGCAGTGACTGGTTTTCTGAAATCTTTTTCCACCCTCTTTGCTTTCTTTTCAGTTCTGCCTCTAGATGCTGCAATAGATCAAAGCTTTTCAAAAGCAGCAATGTGCTTATTATCTTTCAAGTCATGGTATGATAGAGAGTGACAAAGAGGAACAAGAACATTTGGAACAACTACAATAGTACCTATTATGCATCAATCATAGAAAGACGAGCTGAATTGTGCAGAATTGATATGTGTCTATTGTTGAAGCTTTTTCTGTAACATCAGATAGAAAAAATCATTCTGACGCAGGCTTTCCTGAGAAGGATATCCTTTCTCTTTTGGACATGCACTTTCAGTGTGGTAGGTTGTTCTGCAGTTAATGTAAGGCACACCAAATGAGTAATCCAATTTCAAAGAATTGGTTTTAATTATTGTGGCAATACTAAATAACCAAGAATTGAAATGTACAATACTAAGCACTGAACTGGCAGTCCTTTGAATTAGAAATTGTCTATTTTCATATTCATATCTAAGCGGCATAAGTGTAGAGAAATGCAGATATTTCAGGGAACTGCAGGTAGGTATCTGCCAAGTAGGTATCCATAAAGAGCAAAATGTCTACTGCTCTTGATAGTCTTGAAGTTTGCTTTCAGAAATCTCCAGGTCACAGAAATCATACATGGTGCATGTGTAATTTAGGAGACAGGCTACTTTGCACTGCTTTTGTCTAACATTTATAATTTTTAAAAGATTAAATATTTTATTAATTTTATAATATGACCTCTGGTTGTGGTGTACTTCATCAAATGTCCTTCCAAAAGTGAATTTGAGGTCTTTTTCTAATAAACATTTTTCAGGGTATTAATTTTGTACAAAGTTTAATAGACAGCTTTGTAGTGATGGTAGAAACAAACAGCTGGTGTCATGAATGGTATTTCCTTCTTTCTCATGGCTGAATAGTACTCCATTGTGTGTGTATGTGTGTGTGTGTGTACCACATTTTCTTTGTCCATTAAGAAGTTTAAGAAATACATTTCTGTTGTTTAAACCATTTTTTCTAAGATATTTTTGTTTTTGGCAGCTCCAGCTGAATAATGCAAGCCCCAATTTATGCTTCAGTTGGTTTTCTTTGTTTATTAGCAACTGAAACTGACCCTTACAACTTAAGCAAGACAAAGTGGTATATTGGAAAGATACCAGGGAGGTCACAAAATCAATGAAGCAGCAGAACAACTAGAACATGAAGGATTTGATGCAAAGTTGCTTTAAGGTTTCATAGTATCAGGAGTAAGACAATCATCCTTTTAGGCATTTTTATCAGATACCTCAGAATCTGCTGCCCTCAGCCCAGCCACCTTTCATTCTCATTTGTCTTTGCTTAAGATGCAAATTCCCATCAGAGACAACTTTATTGGCATGCCTTGGATTTGGTAAAATTTATTCCAGGATTTTGTATTGATTTCTATAAGTAATAGTCAAAACTATATTTTTCTTGTCTGTCTTTTAGTTTTGTTAATAGCATAATGCAGGTAATATAATTGAAAAGAGATATGGTGGTTTAGAATATTTTCAATAGCATAGATATATGTTCCTAGAAGATTTGTAATAATTAACTTTGAGGCCCTTAGTGCATTTTGATTTCTGAGTTCCTCTAAAGTTGTAACTCTATGTTTTCTGTCATCTCTTGAATCAATATTTGTAGTCAGCAGTTCCCTGGAAAATCATTAATTTACTCAGCTTTTTTAATTTGTTAGCATTCAATAATACAAATTACTTTTTCATTGTGAAAATTACATTTTTTCCAGTTTTTGTATATATAATTGACATGTCATTAAAGTATATAACAATGATTTGCTATATATATATATACACATTGTAAAATGATCACCACAGCAAGTTCGATTAACATCTATCATCTCACGTGCTTATAATTTTTTTTCTCCTGACTACAACTTTTAAGATTTAGCATCAGCAACTTTCAAATATTCAATACAGTATAATTAGCTGTCATCACCATGCTGTACTTTATATCCCCAGGACATATTTATCTTATAGCTAGAAGTTTGTAACTTTTGACCACCTTCACTTATTTCTCTCACCTCTGGCAACCACAAATCTGTCCTATTTCTGTAAAGGTTTATTTTTTTAGATTTCACATACAACTGAGAGCATTCAGTATTTGTCTTTCTCTGTCTCATTTATTTCACTTAGAGTAATGCTCTCAAGGTCCATCCATGTTGTAAAAAATGGCAGCATTTCCTTCTTTTTCATGGCTGAGAATATTCCATTGTGTATGTGTATATATTTTACATGTATCTCATTTGCTTTATCTATTCAACATTTGATGTACACTTAGGCTGTTTCTGTATCTTGGCTCTTGTAAATAAGGTTGCAGTGAACTTGGGGGTGCAGTTATCCAGATAGTGATGATTTTGTTTCCTTTGGATATATATACCCAGCAGTGGAATTTCTGGATCATATAATTCTATTTTTAATATTTTGAAGAATGTCTATACTGTTTTCCATAGTGGCTGCAGCAGTTTACATTCCCACCAACAGTGCACAAGCGTTCTTTTTTCTTCACGTACTTATCAACACTTGTCATCTCTTATCTTTTTGAGGCCAGAAATTCTAACAGATGTAAGATGGTATCTTACTGACGTTTTTATTTGTATTTCCCTGCTGATTAGTGATGTTAAACACCCTTTCATTTACCTTTTGGCCATTTGTATGTCTCTTGGGAAAAATGTCTATTCAGTTTATCTGCTCAGTTTTTAAAATAAAATTGTTTTTTGTTATTGAGTTTTGTAAGTTATTTTTATTTTGAATATTAACCCCTTGTTGGATATGTGATTTGCATATTTTTTTTTATATTCCATAGGTTGCCTTTTCATTTTGTGGGTTGTTTGCTTTGTAGAAGTTTTTTAGTTTGATATAATTCCACTATATTAAATTTGTTAACATTCATATAAATTACTTTTTTACAGTTCCAAAATCTGTCCAGTATTTTTGAAAGTTTCTGTGTCTCATTCTTATTTTCATATTTATTTTCTTTATTTCACTGGGCTAGCTAGTGGCTTCTCTCTTTTATTATGTTAGTATAATACACATGTTTCTTTGTTAGTTTTAATATATGTATATGTGTAACAGTTTTAAACTTTCTGTTTAGGTTTTATTAGTCACTTTTTTATGTAACCAACTGGTTCAATTAACTACTCTTGTCTAGTTAAATTGAATTTAATATATAAGTAAATACCTTCATGTATTTACTTGATACAGAAGTATCAAGTAAAGAATAATTAAATAACAAATTTTCATGTGCACACAGCTATAAAGACATCTCATACACAGATTAAGCTGTTTTGTTTTCTTTCCTTATATAAAACAAAATGGAATACTTTTACTCTTTTACCTAATAGTTATCTCTGAGTTAGATTTTAATTTTCTATAAGGAAATTAAGGTTTGTTTTGCTTTCTACCTAGATTATAACTATTTCTATTGCATCTTGGAATGAGAACATAATTTGTACTTCTCCAGGTTTTGGTAATCTTTTGATATTTTCTTTGGCTTCTTAAAATGATCAAGTTTTACAAATATTTCATGTTGGGAAAGTTGTCTTTGGTAGGTTTTGATATGTTTCTTGATAAGCATTATTTGTACTTCATATATTAATTTTTTTTGATCTGTTGAGGACACTGATAACTATTTAAATCTCTCCCTAGTATGGTCATATTCTATTCAGAGGATTTTTGTTTCATATATTTCAATGTTATTAGATTTGGCACATATGGTTCATGGTAATTATATTGTCATCAGTGATCATAATCTCTGTAAGAATAATGAAATTTCCCTGTAACATTTATAATAATTTCTTCGCTTTAGCTATTTCTCCTACAAATTTTCTTAATTTGATTTTCTTACTTTTTTCAAAAGGACTTTTCACTGTCACTTTGAACTTCATTTTACTTTAAGTGTACATTTTACATCAAGCAGCAAGTTTTTTAACTGATAAATATTCCTTTTATTTTTACTAGAGTATATGGGATATTTGCAAATTTAACTATTAGATTTAAAATCTCTTGTCATCTTAATTCTAATTATATATTTCCCACAACTCCCCTTCTTATATGTTTTCCTATAATATAAACAGCATGTATATAATTTATTTTGGTTCTATTAGTCATTATCTATTCATATTGTGCTTAATAATACTTACTAATTTTGTTTAATAGTTCAATTTTTTCCTCTAGTCATTTGCCTCTCTAATATTTTTGAATTACAGAGCATTTATTTGAAGGGCTATAGAAGAATTTCCATTTGTGACTTTAATTACCATTAGTGTAATCCAGCTTAATTTTGTTTTAAATAAATTTTACATTAACAGTTTCAACATGAATTCTTTGTTTTGAGAATTTATTTTTATTCATACCATGGTTGTATATACTATTAAGCAGGTTTTCTCATGAGGGTTAATGGGTGATTTACTTTTTCAGTTTATATGAATGTGTCTCTTATAAATTATAACAACTAACACAGACTTCTTGGGTCTCCATCATCTTTTCTTAAAATTCTAAACATTCCTTTCTTGTATCTAAAAATTGCTCTACAGAAGTTTGAGTCCAACTGTATATATTCCTTCTTCTGCCTAAGTAGCTTGCCTGAAATTGCAGATAACTTAAATCTGATAGCTTTACTGAGCACTTATTATTTTATACTAGTTTTTCCCAAAACATAATGAGAACTTTTAAAACATAGTTACTCTAGTCTTTCTTTATAATAATGTTTTAAAAATTACATCTTTTTTGGGTTACATTTGTTCTTTTCTCATTTGTGAGTTATATAACTATAAATTCCAGCTGTGCATGCATATGTTGGATCTCCATTGTTTGTATTTATAAAACATTATAAAAATGTTTGAATATACATTTGTCCTCACTTTTCTCCCCACTTAAATCAGGGAACTAGATTTTCCAGGTATATTTGTCTTCTGGGTAGAATTATCCAAAAGATAGAAATTAGAAGGTCAGAGGAGGAGATAAATTACAGTATTTCTTCTGTTCCCACTCTGCTTCCAGTTCTTTTCCTGGCAACAACTTCTAGGTGGCCCCAGCAAGTCCCTTCATAGGCAATTCCCTTTATTTTCTCCTGGCAGCATCTGATACGCTACCAGATGCCTTTGGATGGAACCAGTGTCTGGAATATGCTTGTTTTCTCACTCCTTGGGTTGATAGTGGCTATCAATTTGACAGTTTGGGGATTGCTGCATTATCTTCTGGCTTTTCAGAAATTCCATTTTCTGTATAACTACTTTCCTCTATTAACTTTCTCCTATTTAAAAACTTAGAGTTTGAGGCTTAGAGTTGGCAGCATGAGAGGAGAGACAGAAACCTCCTCCCAAAACAACATATAATATGAAAACATAGCAAATACATCTAATTCTGAAAGAGCAACAGGAAAGAATGCTGTAGCAGACTGCCTACACCTGGGGAAAACAGCAGAACTCAAGGAAAAGGGTAACGTACCAAAGCCACGATCCAGAGGGACCCAAGCCCTTCCCCTACCCCAGCTCACTGGAGGGAGAAAGAGAAATGGAGCAGGGAGGGAGTAGAGGCCTAGGGCTGCTGAACACCCAGCCCTGGAGATCTGCTCTTGGAGCATGAACCTATGTTACATGATGCTCTACAGATTGGTGGGGTTGGAAAGCTAAGACAGGCAGAATACCTGGAAAAACTGAGATTCCAGCCACTTAGATAAAATATGTATCCATAACTGGCCACTCTGGGACAAAAGAAAAGCAGGTAGTCTGAGAGACTTCCTAACAGTGAGAGTACTGCTAAAGGGGCAAGGATTGCACAGAGCTTGCTGTTCAGAAGAAAGGACAGGTAGACAAAATTGTCCAGGTGCACTCTACCCAGCAGGTTGGGAACTTTCAGAAACTTCAGGCACTCCATCCCCCTAGCTGGCTACAGAGCTCCAAGGCCCCCAACCATATTTCGCAGCCTGATGCACCTTCCTCCAGGCCTGCACTAGCTCACACCTGCTGCCACCAACCATTGCACAAGGCCTGCTAGAGGGTGGCTCCACCTATGGCAGCAAAGCCTAGAGGCTTCTCCCTGCATGCTTGGCCCACTGGCCCTGCCAGTGGAGGCAGGCACTGCAGCCGAGAATCAAGAAAGAGCTTTTTCCTCCCAAAAGGTATCAGCACCGCTTGCCAATGACCCCCACCATAGCTTCAGGGGCTGAGCAGCTCCACAGAATAGAGCTTCTGGGCAGTAGAGGGCTCCACCTATAAATATGAAACATCAAAGGGACCTGGTTCAAACCAAAACAAACCCCAGAAACACCAGAAAAAGAGACAAGTGAAACTGAACTCATTAGTCTTCCTGAAAGAGATTTCAAAATAAAAATCATAAACGTTCTCATAGAACTACAGAAAATATTCAAGAATTCAGGGAGGAATTCAGGAATGAGATACAAACATTGAAGAATTCAGTATCTGAAATGAAACATACAATGTAAGGATTTAAAAGCAGATTAGATGAGGTAGAAGAGACATCAAATGGAATAGAAATTAGAGAAGAGGAATACAAAGAAGCTGAGGCACAGAGAGAAAAAAGGATCTCTAGGAATAAAAGAAGATTAAGAGAACTGTGTGACCAATCCAAAAGGAACAATATTTGAATTATAGGGGTACCAGAAGAAGAAGAGAAAAAAAAAGTGATAGAAAGTGTCATGGAGGAGTTAATAGCTGAAAACTTCCCCAATGTGGGGAAGGAGATATTCTCTCAGGCCATGTAGGTGTACAGATCTCCCAATACAACCTTCCAAGTCTGACCCAGGAAGAAGCAGAAAATTTGAACAGAGCAATTACCAGCAATGAAATTGAATTGGTAATTTAAAAACTACACAAGAATAAAACATCTGGACCAGGTGGTTTCACTGATTACTTTTATTAAACATTTAGTGAAGACTTAATACTCATCCTCCTTAAAATTTTCCAAAGAGTAGAAGAGGAGGTAAATACTTCCAAACTCATTCTATCAGACCGTCACTCTAATACCAAAACCAGACAAAGACAGCACAAAGAAAGAAAATTAAAGATCAATATCCTGATGAACACAGATGGAAAAATACTCAACAAAACATTAGCAAATCATATTAAAAAATACATCAAGAAGATCATCCATAATGATCAAGTAGGATTTATCAGGGATGTAAGGATGGTACAATATTCAAAAATCTATCAACATCATAGAACACAGCAACATGAAGAAGGACAAAAACCACATGATCATCTCCATAGAAGCTGAAAAAGCATTCAACAAAATTCAACATCCATTCATGATAAAAACTCTCAATAAAATGGGTATAGGGGGCAAGTACCTCAACATAATAAAGGCCATATATGACAAACCCACAGCCAACAACATACTTAACAGTGAGAAGCTGAAAGCTTTTCTGCTAAGATCAGGCACAAGACAAGGATGCCCACTCTCTCCACTTTTATTCCATATAATAATGACTTTGGGCCTCATTTGTTCTTCTTTTTCTAGTTTCATTAATTGTGAGTTTAGTCTGTTCATTTGGGATTGTTCTTCTTTCCTGAGGTAAGCCTGTATTGCAGTATACTTCCATTTTAGCATGGCCTTCGCTGTGTCCCCCAGGAGTTCTGGTGGTCCTTGCCACAGCAATCAGACAACACAAATGAATAAAAGACATCTAGATTGGTAAGAAAGAAGTTAAATTGTCTCTATTTGCAGATGCCATGATATTACACATAAGAAAACTAAAGAATCCTCTCCAAAACTACGAGAACTAATAACTGAATTCAGCAATGTTGAAGATACAAAATCAATACACATAAATCTGTTACATTCCTATATACTAATGAGGAACTAGCAGAAAGAGAAATCAGGAAAACAATTCCATTCACAACTGCATCAAAAAAAATAAAATACTTAGGAATAAACCTAACCAAAGAGGTGAAAGAACTATACTGTGAAAACTACAAGACACTCATGAGACAAATTGAAGAAGATACCAATAAATGGAAACACATCCCATGTTCGGGTAAGGAAGAATTAATATTGTCAAAACGGCCATCATGCCTAAAGCAATCTACAGATTCAATGCAATCCCTATCAAAATACCAATGACATTCTTCAACAAACTAGAGCAAATAGTTCTAAAATTCATATGGAACCACAAAAGACCCTGAATAGCCAAAGCAATCCTGAGAAGGAAGAGTAAAACGGGGTATTATGCTCCCCAACTTCAAGCTCTACTAAAAAGCCACAGTAATCAAGACAATTTTGTACTGGCACAAGAATGGACCCATAGATCAATGGAACAAAATAGAGATCCCCAATATAAACCGAAGCATATATACAGTCAATTAATATGTGATAAAGGAGCCATCGATATGCAATGGGGGAATGACAGCCTCTTCAACAACTGGTGTTGGCAAAACTGGACAACTACATGTAAGAGAATGAAACTGGATCACTGTCTAACCCCATACACAAAGGTAAATTCGAAATGGATCAAAGACCTGAAGATAAGTCATGAAACCATAAACTCTTAGAAAAAACATAGGCAAAAATCTCTTGGACATAAACATGAGCAACTTCTTCATGAACATATGTCCCTGGGCAAGGGAAACAAAAGCGAAAATGAACAAATGGGACTATATCAAGATAAAAAGCTTCTGTACAGCAAAGGATACCATCAGTAGAATACAGAGGCATCCTACAGTATGGGAGAATATATTGGGAAACTCCATGCCCAACAAGGGGTTAACATCCAAAATCTTTAAAGAACTCACATGCCTCAACACCCCAAAAGCAAACAACCCAATTTAAAAATGGGCAGAGGATATGAACAGACAGTTCTTCAAAGAAGAAATTCAGATGGCCAACAGGCATATGTAAAGATGCTCCACATTGCTAATTATCAGGAAAAAGCAAACTAAAAACACAATGAGGTATCACCTCACACCAGTTAGGATGGCCACCATCCAAAAGACAAGCAACAACAATTGCTGTTGAGGATGCGGAGAAAGGGGAACCTCCTACACTGCTGGTGGGAATGTAAATTCATTCAGCCATTGTGGAAAGCAATATGGAGGTTCCTCAAAAAATTAAGAATAGAAATACCATTTGATCCAGGAATTCCACCCCTAGGAATTATTTACCCAAAGAAAACAAGATCTCAGATTCAAAAAAAACATATGCATCCCTATGTTTATCACAGCACTATTTACAATAGCCAAGATATAGAAGCAACCTAAGTGTCCATCACTAGATGAATGGATAATGAAGATGTGGTACATATACACAATGGAATACTATTCAGCCATGAGAAGAAAACAAATCCTACCATTTGCAATGACATGGATGGAGCTAGAGGGTATTATGCTCAGTGAAATAAGCCTGGCAGAGAAAGACAAGAATCAAATGATTTCCCTCATTTGTGGAGTATAACAATAAAGCAAAACCAAAGGAACAAAACAGCAACAGACTCACAGACTCCAAGAAGGGGCTAATGGTTACCAAAGGGGAGGGGTATAAAATGGGTATAGAAATGGAATAGAATGTGAGGTGAGGGTGGGTGGGAAGGGAGGGAGAAGGGGATTGAGGGGTTTAGGATTAACACACATAATGTAGGGGGATACTGGGAAGGCAGTATAGCAGAGAAGACAAGCAGTGACTCTGTGGCATCTTACTACACTGATGGACAGTGACTTCAATGGGGCATGGGGGACTTGATAATATGGGTGAATGTAGGAACCACAATGTTTTTCATGTGAAACTGTCATAAGGGTGCATATCAATGATACGTTAATTAAAAAAATGAAAAAAATGTTTTCCTTTTTTGGAAGTTGATAAAATATCTGACTTCTTTTGGTTAATATTTTAGGATGACCAACACAGAAAATCACATAAAATAAAAATATATAGTTAGGAGATCAATATAAAACAGTAGAGAAAGGACCACTGAAATTTGCCCCTACATAAAAACAATGAAAAAACTGGCAAAAACAGTTCTCTTAACTCTTTGGAAATCTAGAAATTTACCCAACGTGTTTAGAAACTCGGAGAGCATGTGTTCAAGAATTGCTGATTCTTAATAGGAACCACAAAGTTTGAAGCATTTTAACTTACCCTCATTCCATTCTCCACTCCCCAGTTCAGTAATATACTTGAGTAATAATAGCCTGCATTTATGGTACCAGAAGTATCAGAAAAAGGCTGGAATTTTGCAAAACTACATTCCCAAAGAATAGTCATTATTTAATGCTTCATGGTTCTCAGGAAGACCTCACTCAAGTTTTGTCTTTATTTCACCTTACTCTTTACTTAGTGCTAAAGCCACTCCTTGGGGGTCTTTTTCAAAAGTAATTACTGGAATGTGTTTTAGTCACTACTGCCTGAGGCATGGATAACAGTTGGGGAAAACAAAGTAATACAAAAGCTTAGGAGCAAAGACTGGAGAATGAGATGTCAATAGTGACTTCGAAAAGCTCCAGTATATTCCTGGGGATTTTACATTTGATTAAAGAGATATTAATATGCACCTTCATAATGTTCAAGAAATTGTAAAAGTATTAGAAGAAAATTTAGGTATAAATCTTCCTTACCTTGAAATTGGCAAGTTTCTTCGATACTATACCTAAAACACAAACAACCAAAGAGGAAAAAAATAGATACACTGGACTTCACCATCATAAAAAAAAAATTGTGCATCAAATGACACTATTAAGAAAGTGAAAATATAAGCTATAGGATGCAGAAAGTTTTTGCTAATCATATATCTGATAAGACTCTGATAATACACAGAAGATATAAAGAACTCTTATGGTTCATTAATAAAAAGGGTCCATTAAAAACGTGCAAACTATTTGAATAGACAGTTTCCAAAGAAGATATACAAATGGCCAATAAGCACATAAAAAGATGTCCAACATTATTAGTTCTGAGGGAAATCCAGATCAAAACCACAAGAGACCACTTCATAACCACTAGGATGGCTATAATATATGAACAATAACACATATTTGTGAAGCTGTGGAGACAATGGGCCCCTCAAGCATTGCTCGTAGGAATGTAAAATGTTGAAGCCACTACAGAAAACAGTTCGGCAATACCTGAAAAAGTTAAACGTACAGTTACTATGTGATCAAGCAGTTTCACTCCGGTATATACACAAGAGAATTTAAAGCAAATTTTCATGCAAAAACTTGTACATGAATGTTAATAGCAGTTCTATTCTTAACAAAGAGTGGAAATAAACCTGATGTCCATCAACTGATGAATGCATAAACAAATTTGCTATCCAATGGAATATTACTCAACAATGAATATTAATGTAGTATTGACACATGATACATTATGTATAATCTTGATAACACTTTCCTAAGTGAAAGGGTTCAGATATAAAATATCACATATTGCCATGGCGTTGGAGGGGGTAATTGGGAATGAGTGCTAAGAGGTATGAGATTTCTTTTTGGGTGGTAGAAATATTCTGGAGTTAAAGAGTGGTAATAGATGCATAACATATACTAAACACCTTTGAATTTTATAATTTAAAACATGAATTTTATGGTATATGAATTATATCTCAAAAACATTTGAAAATGCATAGTTCATGAATTATCACAGATATATTTGTGTAACAATGCTGAAGTCCAAAGAAAATAAGGCATAATCAATAATGCATATATACTTTTGTGTTTTTTTTCAGTTATACCACTTGGACTTGCAAACTTAAGTACTATATCCCTAATACATGTGTTTTTACATCTATCCTATTTTACTCAATATAATGCTTGTGAGATTCATTAATGTTGTTTCAGGTAGCTGTTTGTTCCCTTTCATTGTTATGTATTTTCCGTTTTCTTGCTATGCTATATTTAATATATGCATATAATTGACAGATATTTGGAATTTTCCCTATTACAAATAATGAAGCAATAATCTTTCTTGTGTATGTTTTTGAAGCACATGTGCATGCCATTTTGTTGATTGCACATTTTACTGGCTGCACATTATTGAATGCACATATGTATGCAACTCTTAAAAGGGGTGAATTGTTGGGTTTTAGGGTATTCATATGCTCCACTTTAGGAGGTAGTTACAAACAGATTTACACCATCACCAGCAAGTATGAAGAGTCCAGTTGCTTCATTTCCTTAGTATTGTCAACCCTTTGTATGTGCAGCATGCTTAGTATTTGCTCACTGTCTTAGCTTGGACTGATGTCACAAAATACCATAGACTGGGTGGCTTAAACAAGATATATTTATTTATTTTATTTTATTTTATATTTTATTTATTTTATTTTATTTTTTTATTATTTTATTTTATTTTATTTTAAATTTATTTTATTTTATGTTCTGGAGTCTGAGAAGTCCATGATCAAGGTACTGGCAATGTTAAGTTTCATTTTGAAGCTTCTTCTCTTGACTTATAGACAGTAGTCATCTTGCTGTGTACTCCTATGTTCTCTTTGTGTGCTTGGGAGGGAGTGAGCAAGCTCTTTGTGCCTCTCATAAGGGCACTTTTAAAATCCCATTATAAGGCCTGACATTCATGACCTCATACTTAATGAACTCCCAAAGGTCTCATCTTCGAATTCCATCACACTGAGGGTTAGAATTTCATCGTATGAATGGGGTGGGGGAAGGAGGAACACAAAATTTCAGTCCCTAAGAACAACATTTGGAATTATCAGTCTTTTAAAATTTTAGCTATTCTGCTTGGCATGTAATAGTATATATTAACCTAATACCTAGTGGTATCTAGTGGTACATTGAATTTGGATTCGTGTGATGAATTATAATGTTGAGGATATAGTCATATGTTTATTGACTCATTTCCTTTCTTGAGTTTCACTTTAAGTGGCTTGCCAGTTTTTCTGTTGCTTTTCTCTTACTGATTTGTAGAGTTTAAAATATAGTTTATGTATAGATATTTTGTTGGTTTTGTGTGTTGAAAATGACTTTTCTCCCTCTGTGGTTCACTCTTGACTGTCTCTTAATGGTATATTTGAACAGAAGTTTCTAAATTTACCATTATCCAAATTATCAACCTTTTCTTTTACGTTTTTTTATTATTTGAGAAGTCTTTTCCTTCTTGGAGAAAACAATCACATTTTTCCATATATTCTAGGTCAGTCTAGGAGGTTTAGTGTTACACCTTTCACCTCTACATATACAATAAAATCCACCCAGAATTGATTTTCATATAAAGTATGTAGTGGGAGTCAGGTTTCACCTGTTTTTCTAAAAGGAGACAAAATTTTCAGCCCATCATTGAAAATGTCCTGCTTTCTGCATTGTACTCATATATATGTGCATCTGTTTCTGGGATCTGTATTCTTTCTCATTGTTCTATTTATCTATCTTTACAGCAATACTACAATGTACTAATTATTCTAATTTTATACATGATATCCAGTAAAGAAGTCCTCATACCACATTTTTTCAGTTTCTTCACTAAATTTGCCCATCTATGTTTCCATATAAATTTTAGAATCAGCTTCTCAGGTCTTAGACATATGGTAAGAATTTGATAGGGATTGTATTGATTTTATAGATCAATAAAGGAACAGTTATGTATTGTATATTTTTCTGTTTGTATGTCTAATATCTCTCAATATTTTAGGTCTTACCAGGAATTTGTTTCCTCTTAAGTTTGATATTTTGATATTTTTGCCCATAAAATTTTTTTTAACAATATCTTCATATCCTCTGTTTGTAGGATCTATGGTGATTTATCATTTCCATTTCTGACATTGGCTATTTGTGCATTATTTTTGTCTTTGATTTGCTTCCTTTGGTATTTATTTTATGATTTCTTTCACCAAATGTTTTTATTTTTTGTTTCATCATGGATTCATTACTCTTTTTAAAGAACCAAAGTTTAGTTTTATTGGTCCACTTCATTTTATATAAACATTTTATTTTATTAATTTATGAACTTATGTACTTGAAAAAACTGGAGTGCTAACACGGTAGAATCATTATGAGGTCAGCACCTAGGGGAGGAGAGAGGTCCCACATGGAAAAAGGAACTTATATATACAGTGCTTTTTTATTCAACTACCCTCTCAACTACCTCATTTCTTCACTTATTTCTTTACAAGTATTTGTCAAACAAATTAATGTCAAGTATACTTATTCCACAGTGACTAGTATTTCCTTTAACCATTAGTCTGTGGTTAGTAACAGATTAAGTGGTTACTTAATATGTGTTGTGAAAAAAATAAATCAAACTACACAACTGAATGGAGAAACTAGGTTTGTTTCTCCTGATCTCTTATGTTGCCATTTCTTTTATTGGCCCCCAAATTAAATTATACTGATTGCAGATAATTATGCTAATTTCCTGAGCTGATTTCTTAGTAACACAACTCTGGAAAAAGATTATAAAACTCCAAGGAACTTGTGAGAATAGGGGCCAGACCAGGCCTAAATAGATAAATTCTTAAAAAATTAGGAAAACTAAAAAGCACTTCATTATTGCTTCCACATTTTAGAGAAGAAAATATGCTCTTTAGAACACTTCATTGTCTCAGAATGTTTAATGACATGTATCGAAGTGAATTTTTAAGTGGATCCCTAAATATTATAATTATTTGTTTTCTGCATACTTTAACTGATTTATAATTATACAGTTTTAAATTCATGATCTAGCATGAACCCAGTTCCACTGAGATTTCACAAAGTGGGTGCTTGTAGAAAGTGATGCCTTTCCATTTGTAATTATTTAAAAAGTAGGATCTTGAGTTTGGTGATTCTTTATTTTAGACATTACCCCTTGCATTGGTTTTCTAGATAGACACATTAGCAAGAAAATGCAAAGAATTTTGCAAGATGATACAAAGAAAAGCAGAATAATATTAAGACTCACAAAATTGTCACTGGTCTGATGGTGAAATACATACTCAAAATCTTATTTTTTAAAAGGCATTTTGGAAAAAACTCACTGTCCTTTTATGGATTTCCCCTGGTTTTTATTTTTAAGAATGAAGTTTAAGACTACTTATTGCTGAAGACAATATAGTAGTTGGTTTACCTAAACTACACACCCTTAAGTGCTAAACACAAGGCAGTTATTTAAAGGATTCATGAATATTTAGTTTTAGTGTAATGAGGAAAATGATTGACAGTCAAGAAGATGAAAAGGGAAAAGCAAATTCTAACACAGTTTTTTCAAGATGCCATCTAAATGAAGAAAAAGGCATGGTCAAAGATATGATACAATGATACATGCTATCTAAATGTCAAGAAAGCACTTAAAATGTATTTATTCATAACATATGTTTGCTAGTTTGCTTACAGCTAAATACACCTTATTTGTAATTTATCATTATTCTGCTTAAGTTGGCTGGTTCAAATTAAAATAGACATACTGGGAAAGATTCTTAGTGCTTAGTAGATTTATAGAGATTACTGCTGTGCTGTTTATAGCAAACTATTTCAACACTGTTCTAAACCCTTGATGTCCCAGAGAACTTTATGTGATTATGGAAATGTTCTCTATGTTGACCAATACTGTGGCTATTAAGCTCTTAGAATGTGGCTGGTATAACTGAGGAATTAGATTTTTAAATTTAATTTTAATTTAAAATTCACATTAACTACCCACATATGGCTAAATACCATGGTATACAGCATGCTATTTACACTCATGTGAGTTAAATTAAACATGCAAAATATTTAGAAAAGTACTTGGCAGGTAACTGGTACTTACTCACATGTGTTGCTGCTGTTATTAATGTTATTACATGATTAACGTATATTTGGGAAATGGGAAGTCAGTCACACGAACACAGTTAACAAGACATTTCCTTAAATACTTGTGCACCAAAAGCCTTGAGAAACTGTCAGCATTACACATTGGATCCATTCTCTTAACATCCACCAGTGTTAAAAAAAAAAAAAAGTTACAGGATTTCCTGTCCAGTGTGAAATTTGAGATTTTATTTTCATGATTTAAAGCTGTTATATAATTTGTGACTCTGTATATAAGAATTACAATGGTGCAAATTTGGACTTATTATCAAAAAGTTTTCAGAGGATGAAAAATGAAAATGAAAGTAAAAATTTCATTTCTGAATCTCACATTAAATTATGAGGCCAACATAGGCACATACCTCTTCTATTTACTGGATAAGAAAAATTAAGTTTCATTCTTTTTAGAATAGCTGTATTTATTTATAAGACCTCACAAAATGTTTAAATATTTTATGGAGCATGTAACTTGCACCTCAAGAAAATTTGAAATACTCTTAAAAGTACCCTAATTTCTAGTCTCTGTTAATTTTCTGTCATTACTGTCAATCTGGAGCTACTGATGTCTCATACAGTCCCTCAATGTTTCCACAAAACAAGTTAATTTAAGTTGAATAATCATTTTCGTTTCTCTTTTACCGTGACCATATCTGAATTTTAACTCACTGCTTCTTTAAGAATTCTGTAAGCTTAGGCAAAGATCCTGTATTTGGATAATAGTTTTAAGCTAAAATAAATGCAATTTCCCCAAACGCATACATTCCACAATGCCAGTGGCCAGAGTTCAACAAACACCACCACCACCACCAATCCTCTCTTGTGTGAATTTTTCTAGTATCAGAAATTTTGGTGTCAATAGAAAAACAGCAATTAGAAGAAGATATTCATAGAGATCAAAACTAGAATGCAGTTAAGGAGTTCAAAAGTTAAACTAAAATAAAACTTGAGATTAATTTATTGCAAGGGTAATGAAAAGCAATATTTTTCTCCAGTTTATACTCTCACAAAGGGCACTGATATATTGGTAGTCATGTATACGGCTGACCTTACATTGGGCTCAGAAGTGTCCTTAATAATCATACAGTTGTGACTTCTAAACGTTTTTCTTCTCTTTAAGCGCTTGAGAACAGAGGCTCTGCAGATGGCTAATCACATTCTATCTGAATCTACCAGATTGCAGGGAGCCTTAGCACAGGAGAGAGGAACATTTTGCTTACTACTTAGAGCAGATGTTGACGGTTGCCTGCCTAATAGCTGTGCCCCCATCTTGATCCTGTGTTCTGATTTTGTTGAAGTGTCTACTACTCATCTACTTGTCAATGAGTTTTAAAGAGGGAATGGGCTCCGAGTCTCTCCTGGCTAATAAGAAGACTGCTGTTGTTGGGAGTACATCCCGGGAAGGGTTTTTTTGTCAATAAAATGGGACACAGGAAGAAATGGGCCCTTATCTGCCTCTGAACATCATTGTGAACATAAATCTACAGCTTGTGTGTCCATCTGCTAACCTGCAGCGGAGCTAGCCTGTGGTCATAGCTGAGAAATTGAAACTTGTAAACCACCAGAGTCCTTGCTGAAGGTGTGGAGCTAATATAGTAACTGACCAAGAGATGACCTGTCTCTCAATTTCCTAACTTGTGGGATGGTATTTGTCACATAATTTAAGCAATCTGAATAGGGAGTTTTCAATTTCTTGTAGTCCAAACCTTCTTAACTCAGATATTTTAGCATTAACTTTATATCTGTATAAAGATATGTGTTAAATGACTATTTGAATGAATATAAATTTGGGATGTTAATTTATCACATTTTTTCCAAAGTGCAGAAATAACTTTTACTCATGGCCATGTTGATTATCTGACTGTAATTTGGCCATCCTGCTAAGTTATATACTAAGTCAGTTCATCTGTTTCTAAGCTCTATGGTATATAAATAAGCATTTTAAAGCTATATATTCAGTAGCCAAAACAATTTGATTTGTCACTTTTAGAAATAACCATAATAAAGGAAAACAAGGAAGTTAAATAGAACATTTTATTAAAATATTCAGATATGTAACAAAGATTCTGATTTAGATTCCATGAAAACATTCAATATTTTCAGTAAGAAAATTTATTTGTAGATGTAATAATTGTACTAGCATTCTGAATCTCTTCTATCTTTACTATTGCATGTGGTGAGTTTCTATCAGATTTCAGACTGGGATTTTCTATAAACTATACATACTAGATGATTAGATGGTACTATTTGAGATGATTTGATATGGTCTCCAGGTTTCCTGATGTTGTGCCATATAGTGGATTTGAGAAGGAGTATACAGAATTCTAAAGAAAAACACATTGAAAAGGTTAGGATGTTAGGTATTAAAATAAGATACCTCTTTCCAGATCATGCAGAATGAAGAGTTTTGCATAAATTTCCACTAGAGTAACAACTGAAGCATCCCTGACCCTCACTGCAGCACTGCCAGTCTATACCACCTGAATTGCTGAATACAGGCCTATTCTTAGTGGGTGCCCAAGACCTCTGGGCATAGGGGATGCTGTCTCCCTTTGCCTCTGGTAGGATGAGAAAAACATAGTGGCCGGTATCTTGACTACCTCATTCTGTGGTGCTGGTTTCTCTAGGACTGCTGTACTGATTATAGTTAGGTTAAACAAAACAAAGCAAGAATATTAAAAAAAAAAAAACCAACAACTTGTAGTTGGGAGAATTATATCTTGCACAGTTTATTAGAAAATTTAAAATATGGGAAGTCTTTAGGACAAACAACCTGATTTCTTCAACAGATAAACTGCAAGGAAGAAATTAGAGAGAAAATGGAACCTACAGGTTAAGAGACATGTCTTCCAGTGTGAATGCATATATGTTATATGGATCTTGATTTTTAAAGTGTAGCAACAACAGCAATGAATATAAAGCCTTCTACTTATTCATGAGGCAAATGGGGCAGGGACACTGAGTATTTGATACCAAGGAATTATTCTGAAATGTTTAGTTGTGATACTGTGGTTAAAATTTTTAAAGTCCTTATCCTGTAATGGTACACCTGAAGTCTGTATTACAGGTAAAATTAAGTGATTTCTAGGATTTGCTTAGAAACAGCCTGGGTGACACTGAGAGTGAATCCTAATGTAAACTGTGGAGTCAGGGTCATAATGATGTGATAGTGCAGGTTCATCAGTCATAACACATGTACCGCTGTGATTCGGGGTGTTGATAATAAGGAAGGCTATGTACGTGTGGGCACATGGGAACTCTCTGTACCTTCTGCTTGGTTTTGCTATGAACCTAAAACCACTCTGAAAAAACAAAGAGTATTTTAAAAAAACACCACCACCACTCTGTGGGTGGAGAAAATGGGTGGCAGTAGAGGTGAAGCAAGAATGACCATAGGTTAATAATTGCTGAAGTTGGCTAATGGGTACGTGGTGGTTCATTATACTATCCCCTCCATTTCTGTGTCAGAATATGAGAATTTTCTCTAAGAGTTTTTAGAAGAGCATTTAAAAGAAATCTGTTTCTCTCTTATAATGTCAGGGAAAGCACACTTAGTTTAATTACTACAAAGTCATTTGTTTCTGAAACAATAGAAATCAAAATAGCAACAAAGGCCAAAAGCTATGGTAGGATTTCTTCTGTAGCCATACTTAATGGAAATAAAAAAGAATGTGGAAAAGGAATAATTTTTCTCATTAGAATAGAAAATAAAAAGAAAGTGCTGTCAAGGTTCTCTGGAGTCATCAGTTGCACTGCCATATGCACATAGTAGAAAGTGCCGTGAAAGCACTTTGAAAGTTGGGTCTTCTATATGGACCTCCTCCTATGCACGAAAGAAGGCTTCTCAGTAGAAAGCAAAGGGTGCACAACATCTTCCTAATAACTATTTAATTACTACAAGCTTATGAGATATTAGTATAAAAATGCCAAATTTAAAACATTACATTTTAATTCCTTACATCATATGTAAGGATAAAAGTTAAAGAAAAAAAGGTTAAATTTTATTTACTAAAAATGAAAATACTTTTATGCCACACCTTTCTACTTTGTTAAAAATAATATACATTTGTTTTTTTTAATAAATATGCATTTATTTATTGTCCATTAAGTAGGGCTACATTTTCATTTTTACTCTGTCTTGATTGATTTGAAAAGCCATCCTAATTAATGCTCTCCATGCTCTGGGAAATATCTTCTTGTTTTCATTTCTACCAAAGTTGTACTAAAAGAACAATGACATCATTACTGAAGAAAATGCAAATAAAAGAATAAAAACTGTTTTAGACTTCAGTCACATCACCCAAGTTACTCTGATCTCATACCTCATTATTGATTTTCAGTAACAGTAACAACTGCTTATGGGCTATTTTCATTGAAAAAAATAATACCAGAAAACTAAAACTTCAGCTTTCTAGATGCTCACTTTGACAAAGGAATGAACTGATACCAATATTTCTACAATCATATGTAAATAAACTTTCATAGATAAGAAGTGATATATCATGGGTAATCTTATTTTATACCCAAATGAATGCTCATCTTACCTATTTAAGAAATTGAGAGAGATTTTACTTGCCATTTCTCTCTAGCCTACTTCTTATTGTACTAGTGATAAGTAGCCTTAAATGGGCCAAGAAAGAGGTAATACATTTCAATATCTCCTTTCCTCTTCTAAGATATCAGGCAATGGCCTTCACTGCTCACACCTAAATTTAAAGAGAGCACAGAACGCTATACCCCATTTTGTCTTTGGGAATAAAATATGAAGAACAGTCACTGAAGAGTTACTGTAAGTAGGTGACTAACACTGTAGGTCAAACTGATATTTTCCAGATTAGTCAGCTCTCTTTGAGTATGAACAGTGGCCACAAAGCCATTTCACAGTAAATTGATTTTACAAGCAGATTGAATCTGTTCTGGAATGGAAAATTCTTATTGCACATTTAGAGAGACTGAAATTGCTTCCCATCTCCATATGAAATAATGCAACCAGAATATTCCTCTTAGCTGTGATGGAGAAACATGTCCAAACAACACTGTGGCTGTTTGTGTGCATGTGCTTTCATTTTTGAAACAATGCAGTTCATCATTACCACTTACCTCTGTTTTCTCTGGGTTGTTCCAGTTCCCATAAACCGGATTAACAAATGCACAGTGAACACTTCCTTTAGTTTTCCTTAAAACACATAGAGCCATAAAAAAAAAGTATTGCAATGTATCACAGTACATTTTGAGGTTATATCTGATAAAAGTACTTCAGAGACACATTGTCTAGCCAGAATACTGACTTTTATGAATGGAATACCGTAAGTAAAGAATTTTTTGCAAGACACCAAGGCAACCACATTCTGGAAAACAAGTGTAATCTGAGCTCTGAATATTTAGATCCAAGTAAGCCCAGGCAAATAAAAAAGTGACATGAATTGGTCTTAAAATTGATTTCTTAAAATATTACTAAAATAATACAAAGGGTGCAACATTAAAAAGAACAGTGTAACACAAAACCAAACTGGCTATAAGTAAAGGCCACCTTATACTTTAATCCCTTAGATCTCAAAATGCTGAACCACCACATTCTGAGGACTGTTTTTGCATGACAGTGTCTGTCATAAAGATCTATAGCACATGAGTCATAGTCTTTAACACTTTAAACAGAAAATTTTAATATGAGTGATTTTTTTAAAGAGTTCTTTATGTCAGCGTTTCCTTTCATGGATCATAGACATGTCATGTGTAATTTCACATATTGGTGTAGGTCTGCTTAATTAAATCTGATTAACTGGGCTCATAAATGATCAATTTCTTTTTATACTTTACTTAATTACTTAAGAGTCAGTAGACTTATTAGAAGACAACAAGCTCTGGAATAACTGGTTGCAAGTGATGAAGAAAATAATGCCCATCACAGGAGCAGAAAAATATAACCAGATAACTAAATACACCTTGTTAAAGACATAAGGTAGGATCTCATACACACACATACATACACATAAGGGGGGTGGAAGACTAATTCCAGAATAACTGTCAGTGTCTCGAGGGCAGCCAGGAGGAAAAAAATATATAATGCATGATTATTTTTGCCTTATCAGGGTATAATGACAAATAAGTCTATCAGTAATATGCCCTTAAATCCTAAAAGGTTAGTAAAGAGGAAGCTCTTATTGACTTGCTTTTTGAAAAGAAATTGTCCATGTAATGATTTTTTATTGTCATCTACCAAACCACATGGTTCTCTTCTAAATAGCAACTTTATTAGTGAGTTGAACAGCCTTATCTGGGCAATTGTGTTTGATTAGCCATACATTCTCCCTATTGAGTCAGTGTCTTTAAGTTTCCTGATCTCTATTTCTATACAGTTAATTTCAATATTCAGTAGCTTAACCAGTTCATCTACATTGTGACTACATTTTTCTTATTAATGAATAAGGCTCTAGGTATCTATAATTGTGGATTATTTGAAAAAAATCATAGATACAGTCTTAAATGATGAGACAAAAGGTTTTAATTCCTAACCACAAATTAAATACTTATGAGTTGCTCCAATTAAATAGAGTGATTCTTTACCTTTTCCTCCTCCTTAGTCGATGTAAAGTTCTCAGCGTAGTAAGTGCAATAAATGGTATAGTTAGGGTATGAGCCTGGCAGGGCTGATCTCTAAGTTGAAACTGCCTTTTTAACCATTTTGAAGTGTACGGTTCAGTAGCATTCACTGTATTTATAGTGTTGTGCAACCATCACCCCTCTCTTTCCAAAATGTTTTCATCACTGCAAATTGAAACTGTAGCCATTTAACAGTTACTCCCTATTCCCCATCCTCCAGTCCCTGGTAACCTCTGATCTACTTTTGCCTCTATGAATTTGCCTATTCTAGGTACCTAATATAAGTGGAATCATACAGTATTTATCTTTTTGTATCTGGTTTATTTCCTTAGCATAATGTTTTCAAACCTCATACATATCATACCATGTATAATAACTTCAATCATTTTTATGGGTAAAATAATATTTCTCTGTGTGTTTATCCTTTCATCTGTTATTGGACCCTTGGTTCCACTTTTGGCTATTGTGAATAAGGTTGTTAAGAACACTGGCATGTAAGTCCCCATTTCAATTCCTTTGGGTTTATTATATCTAGAAGTAGAATTGCTGGATCATGTGGTGATTCTATTTTAGCTTTTGATGGATCCTCAAACTATGTTTCCTAGTAGCTGCATCACTTTTACATTTCTACCCATAATATCCGAGGGTTTCTATTTCTCTACTTCCTCACTGACATTTGTTATTTTTTGTTTTATTTTTATTGCCATCCTAAAAGGTGTGAAGTAGTATGTAATTGTAGTTTTGATTTGCATTTCCCTGATGACTGATGATTTTGAGCATCTTTTCATGTGCTTTTTGGCCATTTGTGTATCTTTGAAGAAACGTCTGTTCAAATCTTATTTTTTAAACACTGCATTAGGTAAGTCCTGGACTTACAGAGTTGTCCAGTATATGGTTCCTGCCTCCAGAAGTTCTTTGGGAGGATGGCAGCTACGGGATTTCTGTCTCTTGAATGAGATTACGTGTTTACAAAATGCCTAACATAAGTAGATGCCCATTAATACTTGAGTGCTATTCTCTTTACCTTCCTTTTTTACTCTTTTCTCCTTTTGTCATTTATATCTTTTAAACTTTCTACTTTTTTCTCTTGACCCTAAAGCCTGGGATCAATGAAGGGACATTCAGATAAAGAAGAAGAATAAGGAAATAAGTAAAAATTATTGCTAATTACTAACTTAGTAATAAATACTACTGTATTATACTACTACTATAATAATCATTGTAAATGTACTTATTTTCTAAAATAGCCTTATTAATTTACAGCTAATAAGGATCTTTGTAATAATCTTATCCATGCCTTTTTAAAAAAGTTTTGGTATCATTAATCTACAATTACATGAGCGACATTATGGTTACTAGACTCCCCCCATCATCAAATCCCCCCCACATACCCCATTACAGCCACTGTCCATCAACATAGTAAGATGCTGTAGAATCACCACTTGCCTTCTCTGTGTTGTACAGCCCTCCCCGTGCTCCTCCCTACATTATGTGTGCTAATCATAATGCCCCTTTTCCCCCCTCTTATCCCTCCCTTCCCACCCATCCTTCCCAGTCACTTTCCCTTTGGTAACTGTTAGTCCATTCTTAGGTTCTGAGAGTCTGCTGCTGTTTTGTTCCTTCAGTGTTTTTCTTTGTTCTTATATAGTATGGGAGAACATATTCATAAATGACATATCCAATGATGGGTTGACATCCAAAATATATAAAGATCTCACACACCTCAACAAACAAAAAGCAAATAATCCAATTATAAAATGGGCAGAGGATCTGAACAGACACTTCTCCAAAGAAAAAATTCAGATGGCCAACAGACACATGAAAAGATGCTTCACATCGTTAATCATCAGAGAAATGCAAATTAAAACCATGCCTTCTTTTATAGATGGGGCAACTGAGATTCCAATCCCCCTACTAGACCATAAGTTCACTAGAGGGTGAGGACCCTGCCTGGCTTAGTTTTCTGTCATAGCATCTAGAGCAGTATCTAGTGTGGTAGGAATCAACAGGATGTTATAGAAAGAATAATGTGATGGATGCATACAGTTTGAAACCTTGGTGATAAAACAAAATCTACCAACCTGCTCTCTACTCTGTTTCTCCACACCCATTCTCAACTACATACTTCATCAATCCCCAGAGAGAAAAACATTCATTTTTTCCTAGTGTTATTGTGGAGCCATGTTTGTATATAGCTTTCTGTTCCAATTAACTCATGAGTTAAGTGGGCCAGGTGTCTACTTTTACCCTGTGTCTCTTCCCATTCTTTTTTCAGCTGATTAAGTGCCAGCTCAGAGGGGTAGTTTGGGGACTTCCCTGCAAATAAGAATCGTAGAACAGATAGGCATGGCCCTTTAATCTATATAGAAATGGGAAAAAGTCCTATGACTGAAGAGAAATAATTTGGTACAAATAACTAATTTCATAATGTTTGAAAAGTAAAGGTCTATGTTCTTTATAGCTCATAAGTATCTCTGAAAAATGATAGGTATGAAACAACCATGTATAAATATCAGGGTTTTGAAATGAATTTTCAATCTATGAAGTATTTGATTTGTTACTACTGGGGAAAAATGTTTTCTAATCACAAAAGTACATGTGACATATTTTTAAAAAAGGATCCATCAAAATTATGAAATACAAATATGTCACTGTTGGAAATGGAATTCACTTATTCTGGGAGTCATGCCTATTACATTAAATTTTGCTTGGTTTGATTAATGGTGAATCAGTGGTGTCCCAGAGAAGTAAATTTCAATTTCATTCTTTCCATTTCTACCTTTGTCATTTAAAACTCTTCTATTATGTTTCCCCAAATGTTTCCAGGACTAAGACCTTGTATGAAGACCTTCTGAGTGTGCTAATTTTTCAGGTAAAAGGAAAATGATTACAAAATCCTAATAAAAACAAAATATTTATGGGTTCCACTTTTACTCATGTGAGTAAAATGTTCATTAAACATATTTCTCTCTGTCAAGAAGAGACCTTTTAAAAAATGTTCATTTCTTAATCGGGGTACTAATAATTTTTTCTTTGTCTCATAAAAAAAAAGTGAATGCTCTTTTATTTATTTTTTATCTTTGTTGCTTTCTGATTTTAGAACCTAGGAAAATGAGTTTTTGTTTATTCTTTTTTAACGTGTAGTATAGGAAGAGACTGGCGCGTTTCCCATGTGGTTGTTGGTGCCTCATGATTCAGATATATCATCTTTCTTTTCTCAAAACCTTAGACAATTTTTATTTTACACCCGGTCCCTGATCATTTCCAGTCTAAATATTAGAGTATTTGAATAGACTTTTTAAAGAGTTTAAAACATGTTTTAAAACTTAGACACTACTTTGTCCTTCTTGTAATCAGGACAAATTCATGGCAGTTTGCAAAGATGAGATAGAAGAATGTAAAGCTAAGAAGTCAATAGGAAATTGGAGAAAGGGATTCTGAGAACTGGAAAACAGATGAGCCAGAGTTAATGAGATGGATTAAGTACATGAAAAGATACTGTGAGATTCTATATGTTTAGAAATATAAGATATAACTTTGATTTTAAGATTCTTGAATTCAAAATCAGGACCAACAGTTTACGTTAGGTCACGCTTTCAGAAAGAAACAAACTGGATTCTTAGATGCGCATCTTCAACTCAGGAGAGAATACATGTAGTGTATGCATCCTGTTACGGTATTTTCGGCTGTCAAAGGAATAAGTTCCCACATCATTTTAGGAAAAGTCACAATGGGTTTCACTTAAGTCATTTCAAATAAAATCTTTCAAAGTATCAGACTGAAACTATGCCAAAATGTACTACAGTAAATTCAAGAAGGTTATGGCAAGGAGAGATGGATTTTCTGGAACCACTGAAACAAAACAGTATCTTAGAAAATTTGATTTGAGGGCCATTTTCATATGTTTGTGTTTGTCAAAAAGTGAACACCAATATTAAGATTTGTAGTGCATAATTACACTGTAGCACATTAAGTCTGTTGTAAGAATCCAAAAGTAGAAATTACTTAACATCATGAGGCATTATAAGAATAAATTGAGACTATTAAATCATCCTTTTCTCTCCTATAAAATACTATATTATCTGACTGTTCCTAAAGAAAGAGTGAATAGATTCGAGTGAAAAATGGAAGTATTCAGCTCTACAATGGTCTCCACTTCTGGTAAGATGATTTTTTTTCTTAAATAAGTAAAACATTCTGTAGGAAAAAAAGAAAGAAAAGAAGCAAGCCTATTTGAAAAATCAGGGATAAATTAGGGGGGAGTTCCAAGTTTTCATTTCCCAAGTCCTTAAGGAACAAGCTGAACCAAATGTTTGGGTGAAAAGTTCAGAAAGTATAGGGTTTGCAAACATAACCAGAAATGCCACAAAAGGAGAGGAAGGATTAATCATCCAGGGTCACGAAACCAAACAACTGGGACACCAAATTTCGCTAAACTCATTCACATGATACAGCAGCTGCCATACTTTTATCCTACTGTTCAGGCAGGAAATAAATTCACTGACCACAAAATATGTCACTGTTTAATGCAGTCTTGCTGTGGTGGAGGGCTTAAATGGGAACATGCCCAGGAATATGGATGCAATTAGTATGAATAAAGCTGACCCCAGTTCCTGTAGCTTAACCTGAAGACCCCATGCTGCCACTGGGCAAGCAGTCTCCACTGGGCTTCTCCTCTGAAGTGCAGGGTTAACATATTCACAACCATCTAACGTGAACCAGATGCCAAGTGGGAGAGTCCCTTTGGAAACATTTTGATAGCACACTTTGAAAATTTTTCTTGACCTAGTGAAATTACGAGGAGTCAATCTTTAGAAAATAGAGAGGAAGACAAAGATTTACATAGAAAGATGCTCATTACAAATTATTGATAATAATGAAAGATTAGATATAATCTAAATGTTTAATAATAGGAAAGTGGTTAAATGATGATACATGTTCTTGAGAGAGCATTAGATAAGTCTTTCAAGTAATCCTTTAAACAACATTTAGTGGTATTAGGGCAGCATTTCTTAAAGTGGGGTCTTTGGACAGCTGGAAGTTCTAAGACTTTTTCAGGAGGTATATAAATTCAAAATTTCTTTTCATGATAAGATCCACTGGTGAAATATTGATTCAAAGTGGAAGCTAGATGATGAATTTTTAATTTAATAAACTTTTTCACTGTGTTAATATTTGCACTGATGGTGCAAACATAATGGTAGATAAAGCTACCAGCACTTTAGACAGCGGTACTGAATTGTTTTATCTTGACTTGCAGTAAATTATCACTTCAGACTGAACTTTATGAAGCAGCAAAGCTTAGTAATTTTATTAAATCACAACTTTTTCATACAACTGTTTTTAATATTCTGGAAGGTATGCATAAAGCACCTTTGTGACATATTAAAATACATGTTCCCTAGAAGGGGGGTCATAATAAAGATGATAGCAGAAATATATAAAATAGAGAAGAATAAAACAATAAAATGAATTAATGAAACCAGGAGCTGATTCTTTGAGAAAATTAAAAAAATAGATAAACTCCTAGCCAGGCTTATCAAGGAAAAGAGACTCTACACACATAAACAGAATCAGACTATGCACACCACAGAAATACAAAGAATTATTAGAGAATACTATAAAAATTATATACTAACAAATCAGATAATCTAGAAGAAATGAACAATGTTCTAGAAAAATATAGCCTTCCAAGACTGACCCAGGAAGTAAAAGAAAATCTGAACAGAGCAATTACCAGTAATGAAATTGAACTGGTAATCAAGAAAATACCTAAGAATAAAACACCTGGATCAAATGGCTTCACCACAGAATTTTATCACACATTTAGAGAAGACCTAATACCCATCCTTCTTAAAGTTTTCCAAAAAGTAGAAGATGAGGTAATACTTGCAAACTTATTCTCTGAAGCCAGCATCACTCTAATATGAAAACAAGGCAAAGACACCACACCACAAAAACGAAAATTAAAGACAATATCCCTGATGAACATAGATGCAGAGATACTCAATGAAATATTAGCTAATTATAAAATACATCAAAAAGATAATCCATCATCATCAAGGAGGATTTATTCCTGGGATGCAAGGATGGTACAATATTTGAAAATCCACCACATCAACAAAAAGAAGGACAAAAAACACATGATCATCTTAATAGACGCTGAAAAAACATTTGACAAAATTCAACATCCATTCATGATAAAAACGCTCAACAAATGGGTATACTAGGCAAGTAGCTCAACATAATAAAGACCATATATGACAAACCCACAGCCAACATCATACTTAACAGTAGAAAGCTAAAAGCTTTTCCTCTAAGATCAAGAACAAGACAAGGATGCCCACTCTCACCATTTTTATTCAACATAGTACTGGAGGTCCTAGCTATGGCAAAAAGACAACACAAAGAAATAAAAGGCATCCAGACTGGTAAGGAAGATAAACTGTCACTGTCTGTAGATGAAATGATATTGTACATAAAAAACACTAAAGAATCCACTCAAAAACTACTAGAACTAATATCTGAATTCAGCAAAGTTGCAGGATACAAAATTAATAAACAGAAATCTGTTGTATTCCTATATACTAATGATGGACTAACAGAAAAAGAAATCAGGAAAACAACTCCAGGAAAATACCTAGGAATAAACCTAACAAAGGAGGTGAAAGACCTATACCCTGAAAACTACAAGACACTCATGAGAGAAATTAAAGAAGACACCAATAAATGGAAATACATCCATGCTCATGGGTAGGAAGAATTAGTATTGTCAAAATGGCCATCCTGCCTAAAGCAATCTACAGATTCAATGCAATCCCTATCAAAATACTGACAGCATTCTTCAATGAACTAGAACAAATAATTCTAATATTCATATGGAACAACAAAAGACCCTGAACAGCCAAAGCAATCCTGAGAAGGAAGAATAAAGTGGGGGGTATTACACACCCCAACTTCAAGATGTACTTATAAAGCAACAGTAATCAAGACAATTTGAGACTGGCATAAGAACAGACTCATAGATCAATGGAAAAGATTAGAAAAGTCCGGATATGAACCCACATATATACGGCCAATAAATATATGATAAAAGAGCTATGGATAGGGGGTGGAGCCAAGATGGCGGCATGAGTAGAGCATCGGAAATCTCCTCCCAAAACCACATATATCTATGAAAATATAACAAAGACAACTCTTCCTAGAATAAAGACCAGAGGACACAGGACAACATCCAGACCACATCAACACCTGTGAGAACCCAGTGCCTCGTAAAAGGGGTAAGATACAAGCCCCGGCTCCACGGGACCCGAGCGCCCCTCCCCCCAGCTCCCGGTGGGAGAAGAGTAGGCAGAGCGGGAGGGAGAAGGAGCCCAGGACTCCTGAACACCCAGCCCCAGCCATCCGGGCCAGAGCGCAGACACAGTGCGTGCGCAGGGGGCCCTGGATACTAGGGAAACAGGGCAGCAAGACCGATGAGTGGATGCCTGAGGCTGGCACAGGAGAATAAAGAAAAATGAGCGGCCATTTTTTATTTTTATTTTTATTTCTTTAATTTAAAAATTATTATTATTATTCCTATTATTATTTCTTGTGGTCTTGTTTTGTTTTGGCGGGTGCTTTTTGGAAGTCTTAAAGGGGCAGGGTGGGACACTTAATCCAGAGGTAGAGAATCTGGGGATCTCTGGGCACCCTAATCCCCTGGGCTACAGGGAGCTCAGAGGCACCTTACAGAGATAAATAGCCTCCAGGCCGCTCCCCCCTCCAAAGTGACTCTACCATTTTGGAGCAGCGGTCCCAGCCAGGCCACGCCCACAGCAACAGCGCAGATAAACTCCATAGCAGCCGGGCAGGAAGCAGAAGCCCTGTCTGCGTGCAGCCGACCAGAACAAGCCACTAGAGGTCGCTGTTCTCCCAGGAGAGGAGGGCCACAAACCAACAAGAAGGGAAGTTCTTCCAGCCGTCACTTGTCCCAGCTCTGCAAAATATTCCTATCACCATGAAAAGGCAAAGCTACAGGCAGACAAAGATCACAGAGACAACACCAGAGAAGGAGACAGACCTAACCAGTCTTCCTGACAAAGAATTCAAAATAAGAATCATAAACATGCTGACAGAGATGCAGAGAAATACGCAAGAGATATGGGATGAAGTCCGGAGGGAGATCACAGATGCCAGAAGGGAGATTACAGAAAAGAAACAAACTCTGGAAGGGTTTATAAGCAGAATGGATAGGATGCAAGAGGCCAATGATGGAATTGAAACCAGAGAACAGGAACGCATAGAAGCTGACATAGAGAGAGACAAAAGGATCTCCAGGAATGAAACAATATTAAGAGAACTGTGTGACCAATCCAAAAGGAACAATATCCGTATTATAGGGGTCCCAGAAGAAGAACAGAGAGGAAAAGAGATGGAAAGTATCTTAGAAGAAATAATTGCTGAAAACTTCCTCAAACTGGGGGAGGAAATAATCGAACAGACCACGGAAATACACAGAACCCCCAACAGAAAGGATCCAAGAAGGACAACACCAAGACACATAATAATTAAAATGGCAAAGATCAAGGACAAGGAAAGAGTTTTAAAGGCAGCTAGAGAGAAAAAGGTCACCTATAAAGGGAAACCCATCAGGCTAACATCAGATTTCTCAACAGAAACCCTACAGGCCAGAAGAGAATGGCATGATATATTAAATGCAATGAAACAGAAGGGCCTTGAACCAAGGATACTGTATCCAGCACGACTAACATTCAAATATGACGGTGGGATTAAACAATTCCCAGACAAACAAAAGCTGAAGGAAATTGCTTCCCGCAAAGCACCTCTACAGGACATCTTACAGGGACTGCTCTAGATGGGAGCACTCCTAGAAAGAGCACAGCACAAAACACCCAACATATGAAGAATCGAGGAGGAGGAATAAGAAGGGAGAGAAGAAAAGAATCTCCAGACAGTGTACATAACAGCTCAATAAGCGAGCTAAGTTAGTCAGTAAGATACTAAAGAGGCTAACCTTGAACCTTTGGTAACCACGAATTTAAAGCCTGCAATGGCAATAAGTACATATCTTTCAATAGTCACCCTAAATGTTAATGGACTGAATGCACCAATCAAAAGACACAGAGTAACAGAATGGACAAAAAAGCAAGACTCATCTATATGCTGCTTACAAGAAACTCACCTCAAACCCAAAGACATGCACAGACTAAAAGTCAAGGGATGGAAAAACATATTTCAGGCAAACAACAGCGAGAAGAAAGCAGGGGTTGCAGTACTAATATCAGACAAAATAGACTTCAAAACAAAGAAAGTAACAAGAGATAAAGAAGGACACTACATAATGATAAAGGGTTCAGTCCAAAAGAGGATATAACCATTCTAAATATATATGCACCCAACACAGGGGCACCAGCATATGTGAAACTAATACTAACAGAACTAAAGGGGGAAATAGACTGCAATGCATTCATTCTAGGAGACTTCAACACACCACTCACCCCAAAGGATAGGTCCACCAGGCAGAAAATAAGTAAGGACATGGAAGCACTGAACAACACAGTAGAGCAGATGGAACTAATAGACATCTATAGAACTCTACATCCAAAAGCAACAGAATATACATTCTTCTCAAGTGCACATGGAACATTCTCCAGAATAGACCACATACTAGGCCACAAAAAGAGCCTCAGAAAATTCCAAAAGATTGAAATCCTACCAACCAACTTTTCAGACCACAAAGGCATAAAACTAGAAATAAACTGTACAAAGAAAGCAAAGAGGCTCACAAACACATGGAGGCTTAACAACACGCTCCTAAATAATCAAAGGATCAATGACCAAATCAAAATGGAGATCCAGCAATATATGGAAACAAATGACAACAACAACACTAAGCCCCAACTTCTGTTGGACACAGCAAAAGCAGTCTTAAGAGGAAAGTATATAGCAATCCAAGCGTATTTAAAAAAGGAAGAACAAGCCCAAACGAATGGTCTAATGTCACAATTATCGAAATTGGAAAAAGAAGAATAAATGAGGCCTAAGGTCAGCAGAAGGAGGGACATAATAAAGATTAGAGAAGAAATAAATAAAATTGAGAAGAATAAAACAATAGCAACAATCAATTAAACCAAGAACTGGTTCTTCGAGAAAATAAACAAAACAGATAAGCCTCTAGCCAGACTTATTAAGAGAAAAGAGAGTCAACACAAATCCACAGTATCAGAAACGAGAAAGGAAAAGTCACGACGGACCCCACAGAAATACAAAGAATTATTAGAGAACACTATGAAAACCTATATGCTAACAAGATGGGAAACCTAGGAGAAATGTACAACTTCCTACAAAAATACAACCTTACAAGACTGACCCAGAAAGAAACAGAAAATCTAAACAGACCAATTACCAGCAACAAAATTGAAGCAGTAATAAAAAAACTACCAAAGAACAAAACCCCCGGGCCAGATGGATTTACCTTGTAATTTTATTAGACATACAGGGAAGACATAATACCCATTCGCCTTAAAGTTTTCCAAAAAATAGAAGAGGAAGGGATATTCCCAAACTCATTCTTTGAAGCTAATGTCACCTTAATACCAAAACCAGGCAAAGACCCCACCAAAAAAGAAAACTACAGACCAATATCCCTGATGAACGTAGATGCAAAAATACTCAACAAAATATTAGCAAACCGAATTCAAAAATACATCAAAAGGATCATATACCATGACCAAGTGGCATTCATCCCAGGGAAGCAAGGATGGTACAACATTCGAAAGTCCAACAACATCATCCACCACATCAACAAAAAGAAAGACAAAAACCACATGATGATCTCCATAGATGCTGAAAAAGCATTTGACAAAGTTCAACATCCATTCATGATAAAAACTCTCAGGAAAATGGGAATAGAGGGCAAGTACCTCAACATAATAAAGGCCATCTATGATAAACCCACAGCCAACATTATATTGAACAGCGAGAAGTTGAAAGCATTTCCTCAGAGATCGGGAACTAGACAGGGATGACCACTCTCCACACTGTTATTTAACATAGTACTGGATGTCCTAGCAATGGCAATCAAACAAAACAAAGAAATACAAGGAATCCAGATTGGTAAAGAAGAAGTTAAACTGTCACTATTTGCAGATGACATGATACTGTACATAAAAAACCCTAAAGACTCCACCCCAAAACTACTAGAACTGATATCAGAATACAGAAAAGTTGCAGGATACAAAATTAACACACAGAAATCTGTGGCTTTTCTATACACTAACAATGAACCAACAGAAATAGAAATCAGGAAAAGAACTCCATTCACAATTGCATCAAAAAAAATAAAATACCTAGGAATAAACCTAACCAAAGAAGTGAAAGACTTATACTCTGAAAACTACAGGTCACTCTTAAGAGAAATTAAAGGGGACAGTAACAGTTGGAAACGCATCCCATGCTCGTGGCTAGGAAGAATTAATATAATCAAAATGGCCATCCTTCCCAAAGCAATACACAGATTTGATGCAATCCCTATGAAACTACCAGCAACATTCTTCAATGAACTGGAACAAATAATTCAAAAATTCATATGGAAACACCAAAGATCCCGAATAGCCAAAGCAATCCTGAGAAAGAAGAATAAAGTAGGGGGGATATCACTCCCCAACTTCAAGCTCTACTATAAAGCCATAGTAATCAAGACAATTTGGTACTGGCACAAGAACAGAGCCACAGACCAATGGAACAGACTACAGAATCCAGACATTAACCCAGACATATATGGTCAATTAATATTTGACAAAGGAGCCATGGACATACAATGGCAAAATGACAGTCTCTTCAACAGATGGTGCTGGCAAAACTGGACAGCTACATGTAGGAGAATGAAACTGGATCATTGTCTAACCCCATATAGAAAAGTAAACTCAAAATGGATCAAAGACCTGAATGTAAGTCATGAAACCATTAAACTCTTGGAAGAAAACATAGGCAAAAACCTCTTAGACATAAACATGAGTGATCTCTTCTTGAACATATTTCCCCGGGCAAGGAAAACAACAGCAGAAATGAACAAGTGTGACTATATTAAGCTGAAAAGCTTCTGTACAGCAAAAGACACCTCAATAGAACAAAAAGGAACCCTACAGTATCGGAGAATATATTTGAAAACGAAAGATCTGATAAAGGCTTGACATCCAAAATATATAAAGAGCTCACATGCCTCAACAAACAAAAAACAAATAAGTCAATTAAAAAATGGGCAGAGTAACTGAACAGACAGTTCTCCAAAACAGAAATACAGATGGCCAACAGACACATGAAAAGATGCTCCACATTGCTAATTATCAGAGAAATGCAAATTAAAACTACAATGAGGTATCACCTCACACCAGTAAGGATGGCTGCCATCCAAAAGACAAACAACAACAAATGTTGGCGAGGCTGTGGAGAAAGGGGAACCCTCCTACACTGTTGGTGGGACTGTAAATTAGTTCAACCATTGTGGAAAGCAGTATGGAGGTACATCAAAATGCTCAAAACAGACTTACCATTTGACCCAGGAATTTCACTCCTAGGAATTTACCCTAAGAATGCAGCAATCAAGTTTGAGAAAGACCAATGCACCCCTATGTTTATCACAGCACTATTTACAATAGCCAAGAATTGGAAGCAACCTAAATGTCCATTGATAGATGAATGGATACAGAAGATGTGGTACATATACACAATGGAATACTACTCAGCCATAAGAAAAGGGCAAATCCTACCATTTGCAGCAACATGGATGGAAATGGAGGGTATTATGCTCAGTGAAACAAGCCAAGCGGAGAAAGAGAAATACCAAATGATTTCACTCACCTGTGGAATATAAGAACAAAGGAAAAACTGAAGGAACAAAACAGCAGCAGAATCACACAACTCAAGAATGGACTAACAGGTACCAAAGGGAAAGGGACTGGGGAGGATGGGTGGCTAGGGAGGGATAAGGGGGAGGAGAAGAAGGGGGGTATTAAGATTAGCATGCATGGGGCGGTGGTAGAAAGGGGAGGGCTGTACAACACAGAGAAGGCAAGTATTGATTCTACAACATTTGCTATGCTGATGGAAAGTGACTGTAAAGGGGTTTATAGGGGGACCTGGTATAGGGGAGAGCCTGGTAAACATAATATTCGTCATGTAAGTGTAGATTAATGATACCAAAAAAAAAAAAAAGGCAGTTTCTGTGTGGAGACCTCCAATGAGTCCTACACAAGGGTATAAATGGCATATTAAAGTGTAGGCAAAGGGTCTGTTTGGGTCTATACAGAGGATCAAAGCCTAATTGGGCTATCCCGAAAATGAACTAAGATACGACAGGAAAAAGAACTTCCAATATCAGCACTCTCTGGAAGACTCATGCCTGAAGATGGTCATCAAAAAACCCCAACAAAGATCCACGCACTGCTACAGCTGTAGATGCACTCATCCCACCAGTTCCTGGACTTGCCATGGGAACGAAGAAGGAGATATCTAAACTGGCCTGTGCTTACAGTAAAAGAACAAATTTGACTGGATCTATACTGCTGGAACTCAAACAAGAATTAGGAGAAGTGCAAATTGTAATGCTCCAAAATCTGACAACTACAGACTATTTACTGTTAAAGGAACATATGGGATGGGAACAGTCCCCAGGAATGGGTTGTTTTAATTTGTCTGATTTCTCTCAGACTATTGAAGCTCAGTTGGACAATATCCACCATATCATAGATAAGTTTTCACAAATGCGTAAGGTGCCTAACTGGTTTTCTTGGTTTCACTGGAGATGGCTGGTAATTACAGGTATGCTTTGGTTATGTAACTATACTCCTATTATGTTAATGTGTGTGTGCAATTTAAGTAGTAGCTTAAAACCTATACATGCTGAAGTTACTCTACAAGAAGATATGTCAAAGAAATAATCAATCTTCCCATGTTTTCTTCCGCCTGCTACTTTTATAGCTTTTCTTCTTCCTTCCTAATTACAACCCTTAAATAGAATTCGTGCCACATATCAAATTTACCGAGCATCATAATTCTTCCAAGTGGTAAAGATACCTCAAGACAAATGCTGGGCATAGAAGCCACAGGGCATAAATATGCAAAGACGTAAAAAGCTAACCTTTTCAAACAATAAGGCTTCTCTCTCACTTACCAATTTTACATTTCCCTGTATGGCCCCGGAAGATGACTGGTTAGTCAGAGACGGGTAAGATTCCTCAAGGGAGGAACAACCTAAGACAGGCACAGTCGCAGGGGGGCCATCAGGTGATAAATTGGGAACCAACAGAGGTGAGGCTTAGAACCTCACCCCCCCTGTTCTGAGAGAAATCTTCTGCATCCGTGGGTGTTTTATTGCCCTTGTCTTGCTTGGATTAACACATAGTCTACGGGCACACACCTGATCATCTACATTTGCTCTCTTAGAACACTAAACTATGTTTTCTACCTTTATCTTGTATCTACCTACCACTTCAGCATTTTATTAAAAATAATAATAATAAAGTGAGAAATGTGCTATCCACATATAAATCAAGTATAAAAATCAAATGAGTATTCATATTTGAACTGACTGTTTATAGTTCACAATGAATGAGCAAAACCAAAAGTTTCTGTGATGACTGCCCTTGTACTATTCACCATGTAACTTATTCACTTACAGAACTTATGTAAGAATTTGTTCTCCATGTAAGAACTTGTTCGTTATGCTTCAGAAGATTGGGGACTGATGAAAATTAGGCTTGGGGTGGATTAATGATTGTGCATTGAGCATTGACTCCCCTATACAGTATTCTATTGTTTTTAACAACCATTTGATCAATAAATATGAGAGATGCCCTCACAAAAACAAAAACAAACAAACAGAAAAAGTACACACTTCCAATTGTAAAATAAATAAGTAACCGGAATGTAATGTATAGCATAAGGAATATTGTCAAAATATTGTAACAACTTGGTATGGTGATAGCTGGTGCCTAGAATTATCATATATATAAATGTTGAATCACTGTGTTGTACACCTGAAACTAATGTAATGTAATACTGTGTGTCAACTACCCTTCAATAAAAAATAATTATCTACAAAAAAAAATAAAAAAAGAGCTATGGATATACAATGGGGGAATGACAGCCTCTTCAACAACTGGTGTTGGGAAAACTGGACAGCTACATGTAAGATAATGAAACTGGATTACTGTCTAACTCCAAACAGAAAACTTAACTTGAAATGGATCAAAGACCTGAATGTAAATCATGAAACCATAAAACTTTTAGAAGAAAACATGGGCAAAAATCTCTTGAATGTAAACATCAGCAGCTTTTTCCTGAATACATCTCCTTGGGCAAGGCAAAAAAAAGAAAAAATGTACAAATGGGACTACATCAAACTAAAAAACTTCTGTACAGCAACGTACACCATCAGTAGGGAAAAAAAGGCATCCTACAGTATGGGAGAATATATTTATAAATGACATATCCAATAAGGGGCTAACATCCAAAATATATGAAGAACTAACACACCTCAATACCCAAAAAGCAAATAACTCAATTAAAAAATGGGCAGAGGATCTGAACACTTTCCAAAGAGGAAAATAAGATGGCTAACAGGCACAATACAACATGCTGTACATCCTAATCATCAGTTAAAACTACAGTGAGATATCACCTCACACCAGTTAGGATGGCCAACATCCAAAAGAGAAGGAACAACAAATGCTGCCAAGTATGTGGAGAAAGGGGAACCCTCCTACACTGTTGGTGGGAATGAAAATTCATTCAGCCATTGTGGAAAGCAATACGGAGGTTCCTCATAAAAACTAAAAATAGACATATTATTTGACCCAGTAATTCCACTCCTAGGAATTTACTCAAGGAAAACAAGATCCCAGATTCAAAAAGACATATGTACCCCTATGTTTATTGCACCACTATTTACAATAGCCAAGATATGGAAGCAACCTAAGTGTCCATCAGTAGATGAATGGATAAAGAAGACGTAGTCCATATACACAATGGAATATTATTCAGCCATGAGAAGAAAACAAATCCTACCATTTGCAACAACATAGATGGAGCTGGAGGGTATTATGATCAGTAAAATAAGCCAGGCAGAGAAATATAAGTACCAAATGATTTCCCTCATTTGTGGAGTATAACAACAAATCAAAAGTGAAGGGACAAAATGGCAGCAGACTCACAGACTCCAAGAAGGGACTAACGGTTACCAATAGGGAAAGTGGGTGGGGAGGGCAGGTGGGGCGGAAGGGAGAAGAGGATTAAGGGGCATTAGGATTAACACACATAATGTAGGTGGGTGCTAGGAAGGCAGTATATCACAGAGAAGATAGGTAGCATCTTATTATGCTGATGGACAGTAACTGCAATGGGATGTTTGTGGGGGGTACTTGATAATATGGGTGAATGTAGTAACCATAATGTTGCTCATGTGAAACCTTCATAAGATTGTATATCAATTATATCTTAATAAAAAAAATAAAGTACATGTTCTTTTGTGGAGAACACTGGGATTGAGTTGAATGCTAACCTGACCACTTTATTCATGGAAAAACATTATTATTTGAAATAATAACATTATGGTTGGTTATTCAGATTAGGGCATTTGGCAGACATTTTCTTTAAAATTAATGAAGCAAGGCTGATGACATCAAAGGAAACACCTGCCAATATGTCTTGCAGTGTTAAAATTTGAACTTTCAAACAAAAATCAAGAGTTCCAAAAAAGCCTTTGTTTTCCACCATGAGCATAACAGCTTCCCAGCAAAGACTGGTGCAATGAGGTTTTTAGTTAAGCTGCATACTGAAATGTCTTAACATTTGACAAGCTGCATAACTCAGTGAACCAACATTCTATATATGAAAAATGTGTGGTATTACAAAATCACACATGGGTAAATGATTTGTTCAAAGTGCAAGATGGACCAACAAATGTTTAATGTAACAGTACAGAAATTTTACTGATAACAGTTCCAGATTCTATATCACAACTACACTTTTAGAAATTACCACAATATCAAGTTTTGGAGCTCTACAAAAATATCTGTGATTACCTGAAAAGCTATGAAAATGCATCTTCTTTTTCAAAATATGTATCTATGTGAGGTTGCATCTTCTTTATCAAAATAACATATTGAAGTGGTTTTAACACAAAAGAAGACATGCAAAATCAGTGCCAGCCATTAATAAATTATGTCTTGGTTTGACTGGCTGTTTTACCAAGCACTCTGGCTTCACATATGAGTAGAGGCTCATTTACCTAGCTAACCTATTGTTTTTCTTATTAAAAAAATAAGACTTTTTGAAAGTTAATTCATATAGGTTTTGTGCATAATGAGGTACACATAATAAACTGCACAAATCTTACTGTACAGCTAGGTGAATTTTTACATGTCTATACACTCACGTAACCATACCCCAGATCCACATATCAAACATTCTCACTAAATTTTTTCCCTGCTCACCTGTGTCCCAACTCTATTCCCCTATGGTAACTATGTATTTTCTGTGCCTATAAATCTCTTTGTTTTCTTTGTTACTTGATTTGTTTTCTAGATTCCACATATAAATATCATAATGTATTTGTCTTTCTCTAATTTATTTCACTTAGCCTAATACACTCAGGTTCATTCATTTTTGCAAAAGGCAAGACTTCGTTCTTTGATATGTAGAGTAATATACCACAGTATATATATGCTAATCTTCTTTTTTATCTATTCATCTATAAATGGACACTTAGGTTGTTTCCATATTTTGGCTACTATAAATAATGATGTAATAAACATTGGAATGAATACATCTTTTCAAATTAGTGGGTTTCTTTTCTTCAGCTATATGCCCAGAAATGGAATTGCTGGGTTGTAAACTATTTCCATTTTTAGTTTTTTGAGAGACTGCTACCCTTTTTCCACAGTGGTTGCACCAGTTTGCAATTCCACAAATACTGTATGAGGGTAGCCTTTTTACCTCATCCTTGCCAACACTTCTCCTGTATTTGTTGGACATCTGTATGTCTTCTTGGAAAAATGTCTATTCAGGTCCTCTGCCTGCTTTTTAAGCCAATTAATTGAGTTCTATATGTTCTTCGTATCTTTTAGATATTAGATATGTCATTTGAAAATATATTCTTCATTCAGTAGGCTGATTTTTCATTTGGTTTATGGTTTGTGTTGTTGTGCAGAAACTTTTATTTGGATATAGTCTCATTTGTTTGTTTTTGCTTTTGTTTTCCTTGCCTGGTGAGACATCCAGAAAAAAATTACTAAAGCCAGTGTTCAAGAATGTACTGCCTATGTTTTCTTCTAGGAATTTTACCGTTTCCAGTCTTATATTTAGTTCTTTCACCTAAAATTTATTTTTATGTTAATACAATGATCCATTTTCATTCTTTTGCATGTTGCTGTCCATTTTTTCCAACACCATTTACTGAAGAGACTGTCTTTTCCCATTGTATATTCTTGCTTCATTTGTCATATGCTAATTGACTATATATGCATGGGTTTATTTCTGGACTGTTTATTCTGTTCCATTGACCTATGTATCTGTTCTTGTGCCTGTACCATACTGTTTTGACTACTGTAGCTTTGTAGTGTAGTTTGAAATCAGGAAGAATGTTACCTTGAACTTTGTTCTTTTTTTCTCAAGATTTCTTTGGTTGTTCAGGGTCTTTTATGGTTCCATACAAATTTTAGAACTACTTGCTGTAGTACTTTGAAGAATACCAATGATATTTGAGAAGGATTGCATTGAATCTGTAGACTGCTTTGGGAAATATGGCCATTTTAACAACTTCTTGTCTATGAGCATGGACTTATCTTTCCACTTATATGTTTCTTCAATTTCTTTCATCAATATCTTACAGTTTTCAGAATACAAGTCTTAACACCTCTTTGGTTAGATATACTCCTAAGTATTTTATCCTTTTTGATACAAATATAAATAGGATTGCTTAATTTCTTTGTTATTTTTATACAGAAACACAATAGATTTCTGTATATTGATTTTGTATCCTGTGACTTTACTGAATTCACTTATGAATTCTAATACTTTTTTGGTGGAGACTTTGGGTTTTTCTATGTATGGTATCATGCCATCTGCAAGTAGTGACAGTTTTACTTCTTCCTGACCAATTTGAACTCCTTTTCTTTCTTTTTCTTGCCTGATTGCTATGGTCAGGACTTCCAGTATAGTTGAATAAAAGTGGTAATAGTGGGTATCCTCGTTTTGTTCCCGATCTTAGAGGAAAATCTTTCAGCCTTTCAACCTTGAGTGTGATGTTCACTGTGGGTTTGTAATGTGTGGCCTTTATTATGTTAAGGCATGTTTCCTTTCTACCCACTTTGCTGAGTTTTTATCATAAATAGAGGCTGAATTTTGTTAAATGCTTTACAGCATCTATTGAGATGACCATATGGTTTTTATCTGTCCTTTTGCTAATGTGATATATCACATTGATTGACATGCAGATATTGAACCATCCTTGCATCCCTGGAATAAATACCACTTAATTGTGATGAATGATCCTTTTGATATATTTTTGAATTCAGTATGCTTATATTTTGTTGAGGATTTTTACCTCTATGTTCATCAAGGATTTTTTAAGTGTCTTTTGTTTTGTCATCAAGATGATACTAATCTCATAGAATGAATATGGAAGTGTCCCTTCCTCTTCAGTTTTTTGGAATTATTTGAGATGGGTATGTATTAACTCCTATATAAATGTTTGATATAATTATCTTGTGAATTGAATGAAGCACTCTGGTCCTGGATTTTTGTTTGCTGGGAGTTTTCAATTACCAATTCAATTTTGTTACTAGTAATCGGTCTGTTCATATTTTCTGTTTCTTCCTTGTTCAATCTTGGAAGAGTAGATGTTTCTAAGAATTTATATATTTCTTCTAGGTTGTCCAATTTGTTGGCATAGAACTTTTCATAATTTTCCAAGTATTTTTTGATACCTTCTTTGATTTCCTTATTGAGCCATATTGTTATTAGCAGCAGCCTGTTTAGCCTCCATGTGTTTGTGGTTTTTCCATTTTCTTGTATTGTAATTGATTTCCAGTTTCACACCATTGTGGTTGGAAAAGATGTGTGGTATGATTTCAACTTCTTAAATTTATTGAGACTTGTTTTGTGTCATAACACATCATCTATCCTGGAAAATGTTCTATGTGTACATGAAAAGGATGTGTCTCCTGCTGTTTTTGGATGTAATATTCTGTATATATCTGTTAAGTACTTTTGGTCTAATATGTTATTAATGTCATTTTTACTTATTTTCTGCTGGATGATTTCTCAATTGTTGTAACTGGGGTGTTAAAAGATCCCTACTATAATTGTATTTCTGTCAATGCCTTCCTCTATGTCTGGTAATATTTGTTGTGTATATTTAGTTGCTGCTCTGTTGGCTGTATAGATATTTACAATTGTTATATCTTCTTCTTGCTGGATTGAGCCCTTCATCATTGTATAATGTCCTTTGTCTCTTGTCACAATATTTGTTTTAAAGTCTATTTTCTCTGATAGAAGTACTGCTTCACCAGCTTTTTTTTCCCATTTCTGTTTGCATGGAATAAATTTTCCATTTCTTCAGTTTCATTGTGTGTGTGTTTAGGTCTGAGGTGAGTCAAGATCTTGTAGGCAGCTTATAAATAATTATGCGTTTTATTTTTATATCCGTTCAGCCACCCTATATCTTTGGAACATTTAGTACATTTTTTAAGGTAATTACTGATAGGTATGTACTTCTGCCATTTTGTTCAGTGTTTTCTGTGTATTATTATTATTTGCATTATTCACTGATCCTTTTTATCTTGCCTCTTTCCTTGTACATGATGGCTATCTTTAGTGCTTTGATTAGATTCCTTTATTTTGTGCATATCTGTTTTGGCTTTTGATTTGAGTTCACCATGGGGTTTATATATAATGTCTTATATATTTAAAAGTCTATGTTAAATTGATAGTTGCTTGAGTTTGAACACATGCTAACAGCACTACATTCTTCACTCCCTCTCCTCCATGTTTCATGTATATGTCTTCTTTTACACCTTTTTATTTAGTGATTGCCTTCACTAAATTTTTAGAAGTGATTTATTTACTTTTTATCTTTTAACCTTCATACCAGCTTTTAAATGACTGATCTACTACCTTTGTTACTACTACTATATTTGCTTTTACCAGTGAAATGTTTTCTCTTCATAATTTTTTGCTTCTGGGTATGGCCTTTTATTTTCCTCTAAAAGAAGTTTTTAAGAAATTTTTATAAGGTTGGTTTAGTGGTGGTGAAATCCTTTAACCTGTGTTTATCTGGGAAGCTCTTGATCTCTTCTTCAATTCTGAATAACCTTACTGGGTATTCTTGGTTTTAGGTTTTTTTTCCTTTTCTCTAGTGAATATGTCATGCCACTTCCTTCTGACCAATAGAATTTCTGCTGAAAAATCAGCTGATAGCCTTATGGGGTTTCCCTTGTAGTTAACTCATTACTTTTCTCTATTTGCTTTTAAGGTTCTCTCTTTGTCTTTGATCTTTGACATTTTAATTATTATTTGTCTTGGTGTGGACCCCCTTGGGTTCATCTTGTTTGGGAGTCTCTGTGTTTCCTTCCCCAGGTCATGGAAGTTTTAAGCTATTTTTTTTTAAGTAAGCTTTTCACCCCTTTCTCTCTCTTTCTTCTCTTTCTGGAACTCTTGTAATGCCTGTATTAGGATATTTGATACTGTGCTAGAGCTCCCTTTACCTATTCTCATTTCTTTTTATTCTTTTTACTTTTTGCTGTTCAGCTTGCCTACTGTCCATTAACCTGCCTTCCAGATGGCTGATTCATTCTTCCTCATCCTCTAATCTTCCTTCCATTATCTCTAGTGTATATTAATTTAATTAATGTATTCTTTATCTCTGATTAGTTCTTTTATTTATTTTTTCTTTCTGTTGAAGTTCTTCCTGAGATTATCCACTAGTCCTCAAGCCTGAAGAGCATCTCTATAAGCATTACTTTAAACACTTTATTGGGTACACTGCTTAACTTAGTTTCATTTAGTTCTATTTCTGAAGTTTTGTCATGATCTTTGTTTCAAGTATATTCCTCTGCCTCATTTTGTCTGATTTTCTGTGTTTCTATAGGTTAGGCAAACAAGCTGCTTTACCCAGTCTTGAAGAATTGGCCTTGTATAGGAATGTTCCCTTGGTAGACTGTATGTGCCTTAGGTTTTGGCACACTGGCTGAAGGCCAGATAGCTATGGGCCATAGTGCCCTTGTGTGTGACACCTAGGTCACGATCCAGAGTCTTTTGGTGGGTAAAGGGTCACAATTTTGGGGGTTTCTGGGTGAGTAATGAGCCAGGGCTTCATTTGTGGTGGGTGCAAACAGGCATCTCCTGGGCCAGTGCCAGCAAGTGCCACACTGGTGGGGAGTTGGACTGCAGGGGTCCTGTCTGGAGGTCTGCCAGGTGGTCACTGCTTGGGGACACACTAACAAGGCAGCTGGGGATGGAATTGCTTCAGGCAGGGTGAATTCATGTGGGTCCCACACTACTGCCATCTTGATGGGACTACCGGATCTCTTACAGTTATGCTTGGGTAACAGTGAGGTCTGGGAGACTGGCCTGGTTCATTGTAGAGCTGTTGTGTGGGCCATGACCCTGTTCCTGTATGCACTAGCAATATGTGGGGAAGAATACAAACGACGACACTCACCCTGCTGCTGTCCACACTAGCCATGTGCAAGGGAAATTTAAACAGTGTTGCTTACCATGTTCTCTTACACCCTGATAGTGCATGCAGGAATATAAACAATGGTGCTCACCCACACCTCTGTTCTGGAGAGAGTTCTAGCAGTTCCCCTACCATCTGACAGGTGAAAATAATTATGAAAATCAGTTTCTCTTACTTACAGTGTGGTGGGCACTTAAACCCTCCAAACCATGGCTTTTTTTCTCTGCCCTGGGCAGGGGAACCTGTGTTCTGGTCCCTCAATGATGTTCCTGTCTATAGCAGGGCCACACTGGGGGTAAGGCTTCCCCTGTTACCATGTTTCCATCTCTCCTGCTGTATTTTTATGGGGTCTTTTTATCCCTTATTGTGCAGAAGCTGTTCCTTCAGATATCAGTTCTTCCTCAGGATGAAATGCTCTCTGTGTAGATGTAGATTCAGTGTGTATGTGGGAGAAGTGTATGTGGGAGGAGAGTGGTTCAGACTCTTTCTGTCCTGCCGTCTTGGACCCACCTTCTCCTTCCATAAGTTTTTGCAAGCTATCTCTTCTGAAAAATATTTGTTTTCCTTTCCCTTATAATGTGATAACCCAAAGTCATACAGTTGGTCAAGGTGATTTTTCATAAAAATTTAATTGTGTATTTTATAGGTATACATATAAATATATGTTTTCATAATGTTATTTTTGTTAACATGTAGTGGGTTATTTTTTTTTAATGAATTAATACATATAATTTTTAAAATGTCTTAATTTTAATTTCTAATGATAAATTTTGATAGATAAAAACCACACAGCATTCTTTGTGGGTTTTGGTAATTTTTTAAAGGTATAAAGGTATCTTGAAAGCAAAAAATTTGAGAATGATCTGTATAGGGAAATAAGAAATATATTTCATATACAGTGTTTCAAATTTCAAAAGGAAAATATGTGTACACGTGTTTATATGTGTGTACATTGATAAAAGTTAGATGACACATCAAAATGGTAATAGTATGGATCTCTGGGTGGTGATGTTAAATATAACTTTACATTAATTTCTGGCACTCTGTTGTATTTCCCAAGTTCTCTTTATTAGGTTGCTGTGTTTCAGAGTCTCAAGGAAGGAGTGATCATTTTACAGCTTGGGAAATATCAGATGTTTCCTCTGCTTGAGCTCTACACCTCTGCCCTGCCTTAGTCCCTGGGAAGTCGTTTGCCAAAAGATAAGATCTGAAACCCTCATGAGCTTCACTTTCCTCATCTTTCCTGACTCCTATCTTTTAGCATTTCTTCTGGTGCACTACCTAGAGTTTTTGGATGAATCATGTTTTCTATAACTCTGGCTTTTGCTCTTAAATGCTCTTCTCATCAGCCATAATCTTTGTTAGCTTTGGAGTCAGATAAACCACTTCTCTTTGTACTCCACTGTGCATTATGCATTTTACTATTAGGACATACAGTACTTTTTTAAATTGGAATGCAATATTTTTCTAAGTAAATTGCTCTATATGAAAACTCCCTCTAACTTCCTTACTGAATTTTGGTAGACACATAATCTCTTTGGTTGAAAATTGATTGCAGTGTCAAAGTTAATTATGTCTTCATGATTTCCTGTAGCAATCACCTAGCAACTTGCTTCTTTCTAAATCTTTTGACAGTTTAAAGTTGACAACCCTGTGTAAGAAATCTCCCTACAAAAACGGACTAAGTTGCATTTATTTATTTACATTCATATCTTTCCTACTTGAACATTAACTTCCTGTGGGCAGATGTAAAGTCTTTATTTTACAATTTCTTTAGGAAACATTACCAGAGTCCCAAATATGTGCCATGTACTCAATTGCAGAGCTACTTGGAATGTGATTTATGTATGATTCTGGTATTATTCTGCTTATTATTCCATGATGAGATAAATTTTTTAAAATTGAGACTCAGTGCTTTGAAATGTTTGTAGCAATTTTGACAGAAATGTTATGTTTATTGATGCTAAGAACAAGAAATTTGGAATAGTATTGTGTGTCTTTTAATTTCCTTTTCTCAATAATTCTTATAAAACCTTTGGAATATACTGGATTGGAGAAAAGAAAAAGAAATAGAATTGGTCTTTTGCCACATATAATTTGAATGACTCTATTCTACTAACACAGGGTGTTCAAATAGGACTGACTACTCATTTGCCTGGCTGGCTCCTACTTTTTATCCAATAACTTTTTGTGAGCTCACTCTTCAGAAAGCTTTTTTTTCTCTTCTCCTTATGAATGTGATACCTTCAAGCCTCACAGTTGGAAAGGGCCAAGTACTATATCACTTTCTCCAATCAGAATAAAATATTTTCTAATATAAATTGCTCTATATGAAAACTCACTCTAATTTTTTCATTGAATTCTCTTAGACACATAATCTATTTGATTAAAAGTGATTGCAAAGAGGGCATTACGATTAGCATGTATAGTGTGTGTGGGACACAGGGAGGGCTGCGCAACACAGAGAAGACAAGTAGTGATTTTACAGCATCTTACTACGCAGATGGACAGTGACTGTGAAGGGGTATGTGGGGGGGACTTGGTGAAGGGGGGAACCTAGTAAACATAATATTCTTTCTGTAATTGTAGATTAATGATACCAAAATAAAAAAAAAGTGATTGCAATGTTGAAGTTAATTATCAGTCTTTCTGATTTCCCTTAGCAATCACCCAGCAACTTGTTTCTTACTAAATCTTTTTTAAACAACTTAAAGTTGACAACACTATATGAACATCTGTCTAGAAAAATGGATTTATTTCATTATGACTCACAAATTTCCATATATTTCTTTAAATATACCCTATTTTTGAGTTATTAATATGTTTACGTATGCTCTCTTGGATCTATGAGTAAGTTCAGCTTATAATACCTAAAAAAGTTTAAAAAGCAATAAAATTGCATTTTCTTGTAGTTATTTAAAAAATTATTTTCAAAACAGAAATCTTAAGCACACAATTAGCATGCTAAGTAGATTTCTTAAAAATAATGTTTCCCTATTTATTCCCAGTAGATTCTCCACCAATTTTTCTTACCTGGCATGTTTTATTCACATTAAGCATGGTGTTCTCTGTTACAACTTGTACCTTTACACATGTTCTGTCTTCTTGGGATTCTCGTTCTCCTTTTCACCTGGTGGATTTCATTCTAAGAATTTAGACTTGAGTGATGCAGTACATCCTCACTAAATCCTTCAATCTGTCCACCATATGATTCATACCTCTGAAGCAATGTTAGTTTCTTTACCCATTTCTCCAGTGCTTTGCAGGCAGTGACTGTATGTGCTTAGTATATGTTTGCTGAAGAACTGGTATTGTTTGCTTTTCTATATACCTTCAACAACAAAGTGTAAATTATTATTTGTTTTTTATTCTCATTCTTAGCACAGTGCCTAGCAGATAATAGCTGCGTAAAAACTGTTTGCCAACAAATACATGAATGAATAGCTGAGAGTTTCTGATTGGTGCATTTCTTCTTATAAAAATAAAAATAAGCTGGTCTTTTAAGTACTGTTGTCATTCTGTCCTTTGATTTGCTAGTGAACTGGAAAGCCAGCATAGTAAACAGTTGCTAAACTTGAAGGAGTATCCCTAAGGATGCCATAAGGAGAAATTGAATGAAATACAATTTGACAGCAGAATAGAGTCTATCAGGGGATAGCAAAGCAGTTATTGAAGGAGAATACTGAAACTGATGCCATCCTCTCAGCTTCCAAATTCCCTGATAAGTAACACTAATAGAGAACACCATTTGGAATTCTGATTCTCAGGTTAGCGGTGCTGAATGCATTTGCTGCATGCCATTGTCGAGCTATATGCTTTACTGACAATACACCCCTCACTTAGCTTTGCTGCCTTCTTGTCCTTACTCATTTAAACTGGTTGCCTCACTTAAGGAGCAGCTATAATTTTTCATACACTTTATCTCTGTTTGCAAGGGCACAGAGAAACATACACAACATGAAATAGGTCTTCTTGCTATGTGAGATTTATAGTAAAAAGAGAAAAGGTGCTGAAAGGTGCCTTGAATCCTGCCCTGGGGACTATTTCTGCCAGTCACCTGTATTAAAACAGTGAAATGGCTATCTTCAGATTAAATAATTAGAACATTATGCTATTATACAGTAAAGTGCTCTTTATAATTTTTACTTCGATTTTATTTCTTGACTATTTGGAGGCTGTGTCCAAGGACAGTAGATTTGAAATGACACTGGATAGTCAGCTACAACACACACATATACATATGTACCAAGGAAGCTCACATTATTCAAGACTTGTATTCCTGACACATTACATGTTAACCTATTTGTTTAGTCAAATAATACCTTAAGTGATCAGGGATTTCATTATTTAAAGAACTACTAGATACTTAGTAAAAGTAGTAAACCATTTTGAAATTCATGTGAAAAATTTCTAATTTTGTTCCTTTGGTAAATATGAATATTAGTTTCTTGAAATGAGTTCCCCTATATACTCATTTGGAAATGGCTTCTCTAAGAAAATAGAATGAGAGTTATAAAAGCTTTAAAAGTAAAATGGTAATGAGATTATCAATTAGGTTAATTAAATTAGGTTATCAGATGCCAGGAAGTGTTTTCAGAAACTTCAGGGCCAAATCTGTTACACATATGGATATCTAAATTAAATGTTCTAGTATGAGGACAATATTGGGGACAATGAACACAGTTACTCCTTTAAATTCAATTTCCTGCTTCTCTGAAAATGTTCACATTTTTTGATGTTCAGCTTCTTCCGTAGATTTTGATGCTTACACTTAAAGAGCTTTGGGACTCTCTAATGCTCTTCATTAACATTCTAAGATTTAAGATTCTGATGATGAATTGACTTTGCAAGCTGTCATGGATCCCAGTAATGAATCTGCCATGTAGGCATCATTTGCTGTTCCTTTATTTGTTATCAGCTTCTGCAGAATGGAATGAAGTTTAGTCAAGCTAGATGGAAATTCTCCAAGAATACCCAAATTAAACCAAACAATAATATCCCAACTTTCGGAGTCATCTGTGAGGCTACTAGTCTCAATAATTTCTAGAGCATTTAATTAAAACCAAGTAAAATATTCCTTTGGAATATGAAATGTTCATTTGGGTTAAAACATCCTACTGCAGATAGGTTGAGAAATTCAATTTAACAAATTTTTACTGAGATGAATTCCTAATTGTTATTTGTTGAACTTTGGTATATAAATATGTGAATAGGACAAGGCTCAAAGACTCTTACAGGAGATAACAAACTGAAAGTCAATGTGGTGAGTGAAAAATGGCTGAGAATAAAGTACTTTGGAAGTTCAGAGCTAGGAGTGGGCACTTCTGCCCAAAGTGACTGGGGAAGATTCACAGAGGATATCACTTTTGTGGTTAGCCTTTTGAAACTCTTCCCATTTCATGTTTTATTTTTATGGTAAAGGAAGAAGCAAACCTAGCATTTCTGGAAATCTGTTCTATCTTCCTTTAACCCATCAGTTCTTCTTAGCCACTATAGTCTGGAAAGATGGCAGCTGGAATTACTCATTCTGTCTTGGTCATATTCAGCCCATAGAGCCTAAATTACTAGACTTTGATGTATCACTGCAAATCTACAGATTCCAGCCATCTGATTTTTCATCTGCTTTTCATGTTCTATTATAAAACACACATCATGTATTAGGCAAGGTACCGGACAAACAATGCTGGTCCTGTTGTCCAGAAATTTATCAGCAAATAGAATTACAACTGGGTCTCAGACATTGTTTTTAACCATCAAACAGTTGTGTGGTCAAGACCCACTATACTGATAGATTTGCCAAGGATCTGGTTGAATATTGAATTGTAAGTTGCATACTCTTCTACTTTTTTAAAAATAAGCAGTAATGGTCTGTGGGAACTGCAATGCAAAGATAAAGATAGAACAGTATTCAGTCAGATTAAAGACACTCTAATAGCGGAAAGGCTTAATGCAGTTATACTACAACCTGGGAATACTCAGGGCCCAAAGAACCAAGCTCAAGTTTGACGCCTGCTTTTTTCTCACCTCCTTTATTACGTTAGTCACCATTATTCAGTTCTCATCATCTTTCATCCAAACCTCCTGAACAGGCTTATGTCCCCTAGACTGCCAATCACTTTCTTCATCTTTCCTAATCTATTCTCCTGCTCTGCAGTTTATTTTTTAAACACATGTCTGACACTGGCATTCTTCTGCTTAAAACACTTTCTTGGCATATATCAGTTAAAGTCCTAGCAGGAAATAACTGACATACTCAAACTGGAAAATTTAAGCAGTGCTTGTTAAAGCGACAATTTGTAAAGTTATGGCCAGAATGTAGAGAAACAATAAGAAATGGTGAGGTAGGATGGAACAATGACATCAGGCATGATATCACCCTAGGCTGAAAGGAGGAAGAAGTGGTAGTAGAGAAGGTAGCTGCAGCATGCATAGGAGCTCTTGATGGACCTATTTCTGCTAGCAGCCAACTGGAACTATGCTGTAGGAAGGACCAGGGTTATGACTATGCAACACCCCATCTCTTTCCTCCCTGAAGGTGCCCACTTTAGCCAAACATAACATGAATGTAGATGCCAAGGGAACCTGTTAGTGCAATCCTAAGAAGGTCAAGTCTCCAGGTCTACCTTCTACCTTTCTTCATTATGTTTGGTAGAGAAATGCAGAGAGTGAACCCAGGGGACAGACAGAAGGTAGCCAGCACTTGGCCCTGCTATTTTGTTTAATAAATTGAAATCTCCTTCTTAGTAGGCATTCTGAACCCTTATCCGTCTCTCTACTATAAATTTTCTAAGTGTAATTTATTGTTATCCCTTCCATATTCTATAGCTATGCGAACCATTCTTGAAACTATGAGCTTCCACATTTTATTTTCTTGAACTCCCTTTCCTCATCTCTGCCTGGTTTCTTCATCCTTCAACTCTCAATAGAAATGCTACCTCCCTTTAAAGCCCTCTTAATCTCCATCTAAATTGCAGATTTCACAGAATATATCGCTCCCATGTGATATGTTGGGATTTGACTGGCCTGTGCACCATTCTCTCCACTCTGATGAGTAAGAGGAACTCTGACTGATTAGAGCATAGGGAGTGGAAATTTTACAAGAGGAATAGAACTGTTACCAGCTTGGGACAAATGCTCTTTTTCCTCTAAGTCCTCTCTTAGGGTCCTTTTCTACCATTTTAGGGCAAGAAAACAAAGGTGAGGATTAAGGGGAAAGAGTCAGGGAATTGGCAGCATAGGCTTCTCTTTCAGATAGAGCAGAAAAAGGAGGAGAAGCAGGAGGAATCATCATATGTGGCCCAACTCTCTTTTTAAAGGGAAGATTTTCAAGCCCTGTTCTCAATTTCCCTTTTTTGACTCAAAGTAAATATTTAGTAGGGTTGGCAGAGCATGCCACATAGAGCATGCTCACAGTCCTGTGAGCATATGCACACAGGACTGCGATTGGGAAGCTCGGTTCATGGACCTTTACAACTGTACTTTCTGTGGGCAAAAGCACATGGGGAGAGAGCAAAGGTCTGCAAGCACTGAGATGACTTTAGCCACTGCTGCTAGTAGGAGTCCAGCTTGCTAAGGCTCAGTGTTCATTTTTGGGACCAGAACAGGCTCACCAGTGACACTCTAGCCAGGAGTAAGTGCTGCAGTACAGTGTAATAAACAGTTATTTATTGCCAATTTTTCCCCAGGCAAAGATGATATAATCTAACATAGGAAAGCAGTGGGTATTACATGCTTCAGAAGAATCAATAGTCCACTACTTATTGGTATCCTTTAATCTCAATTTCTATGTATAGATTTAATAATCACATCACATCTATTATCTATTACTTCAGACAACTCTAGAAGGATGTCATATCTATTGTTTCCTCTAAAGTGTCATGAGTCAAAATCTGGAAGGTTTTGGCCCATGGGGACAGGTGTACTGGATACCTTTCAGAAACCTCTAATGATGACCCCTATCCCTACCACTACAGTGCCTTGTATGGTCTGCCTGAAGCCACGCTTGTACTAAGGACCTCACCCCGTATCTCACATAGTTGATCTGACCCAAGAAATGGGATCTTGACCCAGGTGAGCTAATCAGAAGGTCTTCCTTTCAAATATGTGATTAGGACAAAAAGATAAAGATTTAGTCTCTCCACATCTGTGGAGACCTAATGAGTAATATCCACCCTCTGGACACCACCACTGTGATATAGGCAAGGAGAAGAGGAAATATGTTTTCAGAGAGAATCCATCAAGCAGAAAAGCAAGAAGAAGTGAAGCTGAGAGGCAGATGAAGAATATTACTAGGTCCAGGTCTCCCTAACTTCATTCCTTCCTATCCTTGAGCTCTGAGAGACGTGTGTTTTTACACTAACTTCTTATTTTGAATAAACCAGTCCCCACTCTGTTTCTCTTCCTCCCACCAGTGAGCTGGGGTGGGGGAAGGGATTAGGCCCTGCCGGGTCACAGCTTTGGTACGTTACCCTATTCTGTGAGGTCTGCTCTTTTCTCCAGGTGTATGCAGCCTGGTGCAGCCTTCTTTCCTGTTGTCCTTTCAGGATTAGTTGTATTAATTATATTTTTCTGTTATATTTGGTTTTAGGAAGAGGTCTCTGTCTCATCTCATGCTGCCACCTTTAATCTAATTCTAAAATGCTCGAATGCATTGCATTCTAGTTCCCCCTTTAATTCTGTTAGTATTTGTTTCACATACGTAGGTGATCCTGTATTAGATGCACAGATATTTATAATGGTTATATCCTCTTTTTGGACTGACCCCTTTATGATTATGTAATATCCTTATTTGTTTCTTGTTACTTTCTTTGTTTGGAAGTCTATTTTTCTGATACAAGTACTGCAACTCCTGCTTTTTTTCTCCGTATTGGTTGTATGAAATATCTTTTTCCATCTCTTTACTTTCAGTCTGTGTGTGTCTTTGGGTTTGAAGTGAGTCTCTTGTAGGCAACATATAGTTGGGTCTTGTTTTTTTATCCATTCAGTGACTCTATGTCTTTTGATTGGTGCATTCAGACCATTTACATTTAGAGAGAATAAAGCAGGGGGGATCTTGCTTACCAACTTCAAGCTCTACTACAAAGCCACAGTTATCAAGACAATTTAGTACTGGCACAAGAACAGACCCATAGACCAGTGGAACAGAATAGATAGCCCAGATATTAACCCAAGCATATATGTCAATTAATATAAAATAAAGGAGCCATTTATATACAATGGGGAAATGTCAGCCTCTTCAACATCTGGTGTTGGCAAAACTGGACAGGTACATGGAAAAGAATGAAACTGGATTACTGTCTAACTCCATACACAAAAGTAAACTCGAAATGGATCAAAGACCTGAATGTAAGTCATCAAACCATAAAATTCTTAGAAGAAAATATAGGAAAAACTCTCTTGAATATAAACATGAGCAACTTCTTCATGAACATATCTCCACAGGCAAGGGAAATCAAAGCAAAAATGAACAAGTGGGATTATATCAAACTAAAAAGCTTCTGTACAACAAAGGACAACATCAGTTTAACAAAAAGGCATCCTACAGTATGGGAGAATATATTCATAAATTACATATCCTATAAGGGGTTGACATCCAAAATATACATGCTCCTCAGCAAACAAGAAGCAAATAATCCAATTAAAAAATGGGCACAGGATTTGAACAGACACTTCTCCAAAGAATAAATTCAGATGGCCAACAGGCACATGAAAAGATGCTCCACATCACTAATTATCAGGGAAGTGCAAATTAAAACCACAATGAGATATTATCTCACACCAGTTAGGATGGCCAACATAGAAAAGGGTAGGAACAACAGATGCTGGCAAGTATGTAGAGAAAGGGGAACCCTCCTATACTGCTGGGGGAAAGGTAAATCAATTCAACCATTGTGGAAAGCAGTATGGAGGTTCCTCAAAAAACTAAAAATAGAAATACCATTTGACCCAGGAATTCCACTCCTAGGAATTTACCCTAAGAATGCAGCAGCCCAGTTTCAAAAAGACATGTACACCCCTATGTTTATCACAGCACTATTTACAATAGCCAAGAAATGGAAGCAACCTAAGTGACCATCAGTACATGATTGGATAAGGAAGAGGTAGTACATATGCACAATGGAATATTATTCAGCCATAAGAAAAAAACAAATCCTACCATTTGCAACAACATGGATGGAGCTAGAGGGTATTATGCTCAGTGAAATCAGCCAGGCAGAGAAAGACAATTACCAAATGCTTTCACTCATCTGTGGAGCATAAGAACAAAGCAAAAACTGAAGGAACAAAACAGCAGCAGACTCACAGAACCCAAGAATGGACTTACAGTTACCAATGGGAAAGGGACTGGGGTGGGTGGATGGGAAGGGAGGCATAAGGGGAATAGGGATCATTATAATTAGCACATATAACATGGGCAAGGGGGGTATGGCGAGGGGGCAGTATAGCACAGAGAAGACAAGTAGTGACTCTGTACCATCTTACTATGCTGATGGACAGTGATTGCAATGGGGTATGTGGTGGGAACTTGATAATGGGGGGAATTTAGTAACCACAATATTGCTCATGTGACTGTATATTGATGATACCAAAATTTAAAACATAAATAAATAAATAAATAAACTTAAAAAAAATATGGGTTTGAATAGCTGTGCCAGGCAAAGGGTATAAAAAGCCTTGTGCTTTGGGGGAGTGGTAAGACTTTTACCAAGGGTAAGATGTGGAAGGGTGGGGATAGTAGAAAATCAAATTTAATGCAGTGGTCTTTGAACGTGGCCACTTGAGTTTTTCCTAAAATGATTTAGAAAAGCTGTGCATCTCCTTTTATATTTTTAAGCTAACTTCTAAAATTTTTATTATAAGTATAGTGCTTGCAAATAATATAATGTCTGAGATGTTTAACGTTGAGCTCCTTAAAAGTTATGTAATTTGTCTGCCATCTAATCTAAATGACAAAGCCAGTCCTGCTAGCTATCCAGTCAATCAAATCAAACTTAATTTTCAGAAAAAGACTGACTTCACTGTTCAACTCAAACCTGTCAAACCTGTCAAAATGTGTCCCAGGGCAAGCATTTTAATTGTGATTTCAAATTCTAAGTGGGAAAAGAGAGAAAGAGAGAAGGTAAACTTTGCAAAGATTTACCTCCTTCTTCCCTTGCAGTTTTGCTTATCTCAAATATCTTCTTTCGCTACCTGAGCTCTTTTTTGGTGCTGTATTGTCAGATCATCCTTTTGCATGGTTCTGCCCAGGGCATATTCCCCTGGCCTTTCCTCTGTCATTTATTCTGGTAAGATTCAAGGGGGGTGTGAGGTAAAGAGGACACTGTAAAAGAAGAAATGAGAAAGAAGCAGCAGCCAGGCAAATGTGCCTTTCTCAGTCAGAAAAGAATATATGAAATGTGAGCATCTGCACAGTGAAGACCCTCAGCAGAGAAAACTGTGGCAGCTCTGACTTTGGTCCACCCTGCATTTGGGCCGAGGTGGTCTGGTTTCTCCGCGGGGTGCTTCTTTCTTCAGTCCTGCTCGTGTGACTTCATTGCTGTGACCTCGGGGGCAGGATGCACACTGAGAGACTCAGGAGATATCACTAACAAGACTGAGAATACAGTCTTGAGTGATACTTGATTTGAACAGTAATAGGGAACAAAACCTTTTGTTTTGAGATTTTGGGAATCAGAAGATGAGGTACTATGGAGAGGAAAGAGGACAGGGGGCTAAATCAGAGGCTCAGAGACGGAACCATTGTTGTGGGTCTCCACTGGCCCTCACCCGCCTCTATTAGGAAGTAGAGTCTAAGACTTGGAGAAGTGGTTGAGGGATCTTAGGAAGGTAGTTTAAAAACATGAAAATGCTTCTTCTTTTTATTTATTTATTTTTGCAGTTATTTATTTCTACAATGTTCTATCAACCATCTCTTCTTGGTCCAGTTCACATATCTTGGGAAAATTTCATAATGATATTGTCACTTTTAATGATTAACAGTTAGTTTTTAATGATTAAAATGTAGTGTAGTTCACTTTAAAGCTGCCATGTAATATCAGATTCTAATCTTAGTTTGTGCCCTGCCCTTTAGTCATTTTCAACCTGAGCTTTGACCATGGCTGGTGGTTGGAGTAAATAATAGGAAGATGGTCATGATGTGGGTTTGAAACCCCATTTCTCAAGGTTTAGCTCTCTGGTGTGGCATAGAGAAGAGGGGAATTGAGAGGCTGGAATCCTCTTAGCATCTAGTCAGCTGTCACCAGTAGGGAGGCACCCCACCCACTCCCACTGCACAGTGGGGTGTGTCTGAATTTTTGGTTGACTTTTCTCTTATTGTGTTCTCCATGATGAAAGCTTATGGATTTTGCGTGTGTTTCTGTGTATGTAAACCAACTTTATTTGAATAAAAAAACATTATTGAATACCTTTTAAAAGAAAGGCAGTTGTATCACCTTCTGTTCAGTCCTGCCCCAAATGCCCTTTTCAGGAGGGTTATCACCTCACCTAAACTGGCCGCTGCCTGAACAACCCTGCAAGTCCAGTGTGACTCTGTTCTCTGTGCTTCTTCACATTGACTGAAGAAGGAAACTCTAGGTTTTCTTCCATTCCTTTGGAGGTCATGCATAACTAGGATACGGTATAATTCCCAACCCCTCTCCTGCTCTCCTATTGTTCCCAGACATATTATCCCTTAGTCCTTTTAAGGTCAGCTGGTATAGGGTGTTCCCATGGCTATCTACTTTCAGAACCCTAAACCAAACATTGTTTTATGTCTGTCTTCAAAAGGTACATATGTCAAATATGTGTAAGAATGTATTCTACTATCTGCTCTGATGACCACAGAGAAGCAGATTTTTCACCTTTTCTTTCTAGGTGTCACCAGTCTTAACTACTAATTCTGTTGGGGCTTTCCCATCATTTACTTTGGGTATTGCTGGTGGTGGTATATTCCTCTTCTTCACTGGGGAAGAGGTAAAACTTCTTAATGCAAATATTGCACTACTCCAAAGACAATAACTTCAAGAACCACTTCTCCTCTTTCCAGTCTATAATAAGGAAAGGACTAGAAAGGAGAGTTGAAAGACTGGGTGACAGCAATGTAGATGGTTCTGCTTCCTTAACAATCCTCAGTGGGTTGTGTCTTACCTGTTATTGGTAGTCTATGGCAGTTCTTTAAAATGTGTGGCATTTGGAGCTCCTTATTTGAGGAATGTTAAATTTCATTTAATTTCTTGTGCAAAAGAGTTATTGTCAGAATTCTGTGTGTTCAGGCAGGATGATAAAAACACCTATATCTAAGCTTCCCATCTCTTATAATGAAGTACTCTTTATTTCTGGGACCTCAAATGTATGTTCCAGGATATGGAGATGATGGGTACTAATATCTCATATGTGAAAGTCAATGTACCTAGCAAAAAATTTATGAAGTCTAGCAAATGCTTGAAAGCATAGTATGAATCTGCTGCATGGAACTGGAGCATGGAAAAGAACTGCAGTAAGAGATAGTGATGATTTGAAACCAGTAATGTATAGATGTTATTTAAAACCTGGTGAAATGAATGACATCTCCCATGGAGAATGCATAGAGTGGGAAGGGAAGCAGATATGGAGGCAAAAATTTTTTAATTAAAAAAAATTTTAAATGAAAGAGAGACATAGGGAATATTAAGAGAGGATGAGCAAAAAAACAAAAAAACAAAAAAACAAATAGGGACAGAGAAAGCAGTTTGGCAAAGAAAGAAGGTGAGGAGCAAAAAGGGAAAGTTGTAAAATTGAAGAAGAATGACATAAATGGAAGAGAGAAAGGAAAGGTGGCCCTGTCAGGCAGTGGATAGTGTTGACATTTGCCCAAGAGATCTCATCATAGATCCAATGGTATAGGCTGTCCAACGTGAATCAGAAGTATGAAATTAAGGATTCTTTCTGAGAATCTCTGTTGGTTGTGTTATATGACAGCTTGTTCATTAATGTAATGATTTAATGTCAACTTGGCAAGGCTATGGTGCCCAGTTGTTTGCTCAAATGCTAGATGTTGATGCGAAAGTATTTTTAGGTATGATTAACATTTGTAATCAGACAGCTTGATGTAAAGCAGACTACCTTCCATAATGCCCCGGGCTTCATTCAATCATATAAAGTCTTTAATAGCAAAGATAAGTTCCCAAAAAAAGAAAGAATTTTGCCTCAAGGCTGAAAAATAGAAACCCTACCTTGTTTTCAGCCTGATGTTTGACTGGCAGACTTTGGACTCAAGTCTGCCCCATCAGCTCCTACTTGAATTTCCAACTTGCCAGCTTGCCCTACAAGTTTCAGGCTTGCCAGCTCCAACAATTACATGAGCCAATTCCTTAAAATAAATTTCTATCTCATATTATATAAACAATACATTAATATAATTTAAGTATGAACATTTCATTAGTAATATAATTTTTAGAATTAATAAATCATAATATAATGTGATATTAATGAATTTAAAATTTTTAAATTCAACTTGAGAAGGTAATATACATATCTTACTGTACAACTCAATGATTTTTGACATGTGTATACTCATGTAGCTGTCACACAGATCAAGATAGTGAATATTCTCACTAATTTATATCCCCACCTTCACCTATTACACCAATCCCCCACACCCGCCAATGACAACCACCAGTCTGTTCTCTGTGTCTGTGTTCTTCATTTGTTTGTTTGTTGTTTTTTTAAGGTTCCATATATAAGTGAAATAAAAAGTATTTGTCTTTATCTGATTTATTTCACTTAGCATAACACACACTAGATCCATCTAGGTTGTGTCAAATGTCAGGATTTCTTTAATTTTTATGGCTGAGCAATAATTCCATTGTATTATGTACCACAGCTAGTTTATCCATTCATCTACCAATGGGCATTTCAGTTGCTTCTACATTTTGGCTACTGTATATAATGCTGTGATAAACACAGGAGTGCATATCTTTCTGAATTAGTGATTTTGTTCTCTTAGGGTAAATTCCCAGAAGTGGAACTTCTGGGTCAAATGGTATTTCTGTTTTTAGTTTTTTGAAAAACCTCCATCCTGCTTCCCATAGTGGCTGCACCAATTTAAAATCCCACAAACAGTGAGTTTATCTGTTTATCTTTCAAGGAACCAACAACTTTTAGCTTCATAATTTGCAAATATATTCTTCTATATGGTAGATTGCCCTTTCATTTTGTTGATGGTTTCCTTTGCTGTGCATAAACATTTTAGTTTGATGGAGTCCAACTTATTTTACTTTTATTTCCCCTTCCTGGGGAAACATCCATAAAAAATGATTAATGTCAATGTTCAATAATATATTCCCTATATTTTCTTCTAGGATTTTTGTGGTTTCAGGTCATAATCCATTTTGAGTTTATGTTGGTGTATGGCTTAAGCACGTAGCAGTCAATTTTCCAAGTACCACTGAAGAGACTGTCTTTTCCCTATTATATATTAATTGACCATATAGGCATGGCTTTATTTCTGGGCTATTTTCTTCCATTGACATATGTATCTGTTCTTGTGCCAGTACCATATTGTTTTGATTACTGTAGCTTTGTAGTATAGTTTGAAATCAGGGTGGATACCCCTGATTATACCCCACCTTTTTTTTTACTGAAGTTATTTATCAATTCTAATAATTTTTTGGTGGGTTCTTTAAGATTTTTTTATATAGAAAAGCATGTCACCTGTAAATAGTAAAAATTTTACTTCTTCCTTACTGATTTAGATGCCTTTTCTTTCTTTTTCTTGCCTAATTGCTGTGGCTAGGACTTCTAGGACTGTGTTGACTGAATGTGGTGAGAGCAGGCATCCTTGTCATGTTCCTATCTTACTAGAAAAGCTTTTGGCTGTTCACCATTGAATATTACATTTGCTATGGGTTTGTCATATATGGCCTTTATTATGTTGAGATATGTTCCCTGTCTACCCAGTTTGTTGAGAGTTTTCTTCAGGAATGGAGGCTGAACTGAGTTGAAAGCTTTTCACCATTTATTAAGATGACCATATGGTTTTTATCCTTTCTTTTGTTAATGTTATATATCACATTGATTGATTTGTGGATATTGAACCATCCTTGCATTCCTGGAAGAAATTCCACTTGGTTGTGGTGAGTGATACTTTTGATGTAATTTTATAATTCAGTGTGCTAATATTTTGTTGAGGATTTTTACATCTATATTCATCAGGGATATTGGTCTATAATTTTCCTCACTTGCAGTGTTTTTGTCAGGTTTTGGTATCAGGGTGATGCTGGTCTCATAGAATGAATATGGAAGCTTTTCTTCCTCTTTAGCTTTTTGGAATAGTTTGGAAAGGATAGCTATTAACTCTTCTTTAATGTTTGGTAGAACTCTCCTCTGAAGCCATCTGCTCCTAGATTTTTGTTTGTTGAATTTTTGATTACCATTTCAATTTCTTTACTAGTAATCAGTCTGTTCAGATTTTCTATTTCTTCCTGGCTCAATCTTAGAATATTTCATATTTTTAAGAATTTATCAATTTCTTCTAGATTGTCCAGTTTGTTGGCATAAAATTTTTCATAGCAATCTTATATTGTTGTTTATATTTCTGTGGTATTAGTTGTAAATTCCACTATTTCATTTCTGATTTTGAGTCCTCTCTTTTTCTTGATGAACCTACTGAATGTTTATCTTTCAAGGAACCAACAACTTTTAGCTTCATTGATTTTTGTATTGTTCTTTTAGTCTCTAGTTCACATATTTCTGCTCTGATCTTTATTGTTTCCTTCCTTCTACAAACTCTGAGTTTTCTTTTTCTAGATCCCTAATATATAAAATTAGATTGAGATTTTCTTCTTTCTTGAGGTAGGCCTTTATTGCTATAAACTTCCCTCTTAGAACTTCTTTTGCTCATCCAAATGATTTTGCAATGTTGTTTCTATTTCCATTATTCTGAAACAATTTCTTGATTTCCTGTTTCATTTCTTCATTTACCCATTGGTTATATAGTACCATGCTGTCCAGTCCCAACATGACTGACACTACTGTGGTCAGAAAAGATGGTTGGTGTGATTTCAATCTTGCTAAATTTATTGAGACTTGTTTTGTGGCCTAACATGATCTATCCTAAAGAATGTTCCATGTACACTTAAAAAGAATGTATATTTAGCTGTTTTGGGATATAATGTTCTGTGTATGTGTATTAGATCCATTTGGTTTAATATGTCATTCAAAACCATTGTTTCTTTATTGGTATTCTGTCTGGAATAGATCTGTCCATTGATGTTAGTGTGGTGTTAAATTTCCCTGCTAATCTTGAATTCCTTCCTCTATGTATGTTGATATTTGTTCTATATTTTAGTGGTACCTCTGATGAGTGCATAGATATCTACAATTGTTACATTTTCCTATTGGATTGAGCCCTTAATCATTTATAATATCCTTATTTGTCCCTTGTTACAGTCTTTGTTTAAAAGTCAAATTTTGTCTCAGTACTGCTACATCAGCTTTTTTTTTTGGTCTGAGGTGGGTCTCTTCTGGGCAGCATATAGACAGTTCTTGTTTTTTAATGCATTCAGTTGCCCAGTGTCTTTTGATTGAAGCATTTCGTCAATTTACATTTAAGGTAATTATTGATAGGTGTGTACTTAATGCTATTTTGTTAAACATTTTCTGGTTGTTTTTGTTGTTCTCCGATCCTTTCTTCTCTTGTTCCTTGCTTTTCCTCTTTTGTACATGATGCCTTTCTTTAGTGTTTTAGCTGGATTCCTTTCTAACTGCCTTTTGTGTATCTATTTTGACTCTTGGTTTGTGGTTACCATGAGGTTTATACATGACATCTAATGTACATGGCAGTCTATGTTAAGTTGATGGCTGCTTAAGTTTGAGCACATGCTAACAGCACCTCATTTTTTACTCCCTGTTCCTCCATGTTTCATGTATATTGTGTCATTTTTACACCTTTTTATTTAGCAATTCCCTTCACTAACTTTTAGAAAAAAATTGATTTTACTACTTTTTTGTCTTTTAACCTTCCTACTAGCTTTTAAATGATTGATCTACTACCTTTGCTGTTTGTTTTTACCAGTAAATTTTTTCTTTTCATAATTTTTGTGTGTCTGGTTATGACCTTTTATTTTTCTCTTTTAATATTTCTTGTCAGACTGGTTTAATGGTGGTGAACTTCTTTAATCTGTGTTTATCTGAGGAGCTCTTTATCTCTCCTTCAATTCTAAATAACTTTTCAGGGAAGATAGATATTCCCGGTTGTAGTTTCTTAATTTTAGCACTTTGAATAGCTCATGCTACTTCCTCTGGCCTGTAGAGTTTCTGCTGAAAAATTCAGCTGATAGCCTGATGGGGTTTCCCTTGTAGCCAACTCATTGCTTTTCAGATTCTCTCTTTGTGTTTTATCTTCGACATTTTTATTATTATGTGTCTTAGTGTGGACCTCTTTGGTTCATCTTCTTTGGGGATTTCTGTGTTTTGTTCCCCAGGTCAGGAAATTTTTCAGCTAGATTTTTTTCAAACAAGTTTTCCACCCGTTTCTCCCCTCTCCTCTCCTGGGACTCCTATCATGCCAATATTAGGATGTTTGATGTTGTGCCACAGCCCCCTTAACCTGTCTTCCAGGTCACTGATTCATTCTCTCTAGTGTATACCCATTTCATTTATTGTATTCTTCATCTCTGATGGGTGTTTTTATATATTGTCTATCGTTTGTGAGAGGTTCTCACTGAGTTCATCCACTCTTCTCTCAAGTCTGGTGAACATCTTTATAACCATAACTTTAAACTCTTTGTCAGGTGGATTGCTTAACTGTTTCATTTAGTTCTTTTTCTGAAGTTTTGTCATGTTCTTTTCTTTCAGGCACATTCCTCTGTCTCCTCATTTTGTTTGACTTTCTATGTTTGTTCTATAAGTTAGGCAAAAGGGCTGCCTCTCCTAGTCTTGAATACAAGGCCTTGTATAGGAATGTCCTTTGGGCAGCCTGCCTTTGCCTAGAGGTTTTGGCTGGGGGCCAAGTGGGCATGGGCTGGGGTGTCCTAGTGCTATGATTCCCAGGTCCTGGACCAGGAGTCTCCATGGTTGTTTCTCTAGTGGGATGTCCACTGTCAAAAGGGCACAGTCTGGGGGCTCTCCTAAGTGGGCAAAGAGCTAGGACCTCTCTGGCTGGGCACAGTCTGGGGGGATCTCCTGTATTATTAGTACTGAGTTCAGACCATGTAAATGGGATAATCTGGAACAGAAGGCAAAAGCAGGGTTAGTCTGCATCTGCTTTGGGCTAGAACCATTTTGGTGGGGCTGCTACATATCTGACAGGAAAGTTTGGGTGTGGGCAGGGGCTAGGGCATGCCTGTCACGTGTGGAACTGGCTTGACACCCTGACCCAGATCCTGTTTACACTATTAATTTGTATGGGGATTGCAGACAGTGGTGCTCAATGTGTTCCCATTAGAAGGATTATTTTTGATAACAGAAGGAAAATATGGCATTCTCCACAGATTAAAAAGGCGCAAGGGGATAAGTGTCCCAGTCTTTATGATGCCTAGTGAAGGTAATAGAAATGCAAGAGACATATTTTCTAGGCTCATCCAGAGATGCTGAACTTCAGGCACCAATGTTCTAGGCCAAGACTCCCATGTTCTAAACAATGCACAGAGCAGAGACCAAGAGTTCTATATTTGAAGGAACTCTGTAGGGCGAGGTCATGATAATTAAGGAGACCTCACAATCTAGAGTATCATTCAGGATCCTTGAAGCTTCCTATCACTTATGTAGAAGACAGGTCACCCCAGTAATAAAAATGATTGACTTTTACAAGAACTGAACAAGGGCCCAGAATAAAAAAATTTAAAAAATTATGCACCATCCCTTACATGCCATAATTCGTGGTCAGAGATTGCTATTTGTTGCAATCCAAGTGTCACAAAGCATTGGATCCCTGCATTTTCTTTGTTGCCAACTTGAATGTGCCTCCCACTAGATGAATTCTTAGATCTTCATCCTGTAATCAGGTTAATTAGCAGACACCAATCTTGATGTCATCAAATAAGGAAAAGTTATTATAGAATTATGGTTTTCATAGAAAAAAGATAGGACATTTTTAATCCATTACTCTCAAAAAAATCTTACTCATCTATTAGTTGTTTCCTATATGACTAAAATATACCAGAGAACATGTACACAAATGCATAAGGAGCAGTCTGGACTTAGTATTTGTGACTTTTTTCCCCTAGATTACAAACTCTAAGTAAAATCCTGGTTTTGTGCTAAATGTACACATGGATTAGAATTCTCCAGAGGGGAAAAAACCTATAAGATAGGTACGTAGATATCCTGTTGTTTCTCTGTGTGTGAACATACACACACATACATTAAAATATTTAACGATATATGTGTGTATATAAAGATATATATCTTTATGAACACATAGATAAAAATGGATTAATGCTATATATTGTATATCAGTATGTCTTAATTTAACATATAAGTCTATCTTAGAGGGTGGGTCCAAGATGGCCCCTTAGAAAGATCCTGAACCCACCACCTTCCATATATACACAGACCTCTTATCCTGGTGAAGAACTGAGGCCTGAGTGAACACACTGTGAACAACAAGGGATAGAAATACCACAAAAGAAATGGCAGGAAATATGGAGATGCAGTAATGGAGGGAGGTTTCCCACCCCCACATGTGACTAAAGCAGATACACCTGCCCTGGGGCACAGAGGAAATGCTGCTGTGTGAAGAATTTAAAGGCCAACTACACCACACATGAAGGAAACCACTTTTCAGAACTAATACCTGCCAAATGGTGGGGAAACTACCAGAAGTCTTTCTGGGACCAGAAGTATTGGTGACTGACATCATTTGCATTACCCTTACACGTTGATAGTGCAGACAAGAGCAGGATGAGCACCACTGTTTACATTCCCCATACATACTGACAGTGTGGATGGGATCAGGTTAGAGTGCACATGCCAGCTTCTGACATAAGCAAGGCAGTCTCCAGGACCCTGCCTGCACCCAAATACACCTACCAGAGACCCAGCAGTCCTATCAAAGCAGCACTAGCAAGGCACCTATGTGGATTCACCCTTCCCATTCTCCTTCCATTCCCAGCTGCATGGTTAGCAGCATCCCATGTGCTACCAAACTGGGAGACCTCCAGAAGTACAGTCAATGCCAACCTGGCAGACTCATGATGGCACCACTCCAACCCTAGTACACACTTAGTACAGCCCTGGCTAGTGCCCACCTGTGCAACCACCAGACCAGGCATATCTATCCCTGCTCACCAGCCTGTGAGGCCCTAGCCCACTACCCATTGAACTGCCTTGACTGAACACTGTTGAGAACAGCTGCCCTTAAGCATAGTTTCCTCTGGCACCCAACATGGAAATCTCTGGACCACACAGTGGCCCATGCCCGCTTGGCCTCCAGCCAAAACCTCTAGGCACAGGCAGGCTGCCCAAAGGACATTCCTATACAAGGCCTTGTATTCAAGACTAGGAGAGGCAGCCCTTTTGCCTAACTTATAGAACAAACATAGAAAGTCAAACAAAATGAGGAGACAGAGGAATGTGCCTGAAAGAAAAGAACATGACAAAACTTCAGAAAAAGAACTAAATGAAACAGTTAAGCAATCCACCTGACAAAGAGTTTAAAGTTATGGTTATAAAGATGTTCACCAGACTTGAGAGAAGAGTGGATGAACTCAGTGAGAACCTCTCACAAACGATAGACAATATATAAAAACACCCATCAGAGATGAAGAATACAATAAATGAAATGGGTATACACTAGAGAGAATGAATCAGTGACCTGGAAGACAGGTTAAGGGGGCTGTGGCACAACATCAAACATCCTAATATTGGCATGATAGGAGTCCCAGGAGAGGAGAGGGGAGAAACGGGTGGAAAACTTGTTTGAAAAAAATCTAGCTGAAAAATTTCCTGACCTGGGGAACAAAACACAGAAATCCCCAAAGAAGATGAACCAAAGAGGTCCACACTAAGACACATAATAATAAAAATGTCGAAGATAAAACACAAAGAGAGAATCTGAAAAGCAATGAGTTGGCTACAAGGGAAACCCCATCAGGCTATCAGCTGAATTTTTCAGCAGAAACTCTACAGGCCAGAGGAAGTAGCATGAGCTATTCAAAGTGCTAAAATTAAGAAACTACAACCGGGAATATCTATCTTCCCTGAAAAGTTATCACTCAGAATTGAAGGAGAGACAAAGAACTCTTCAGATAAACAGAGGTATAAAATGAGGGTATCATATGCCCTCATTTCAAACTATACTATAAAGCTACAATAATCAAAACAGTAATGTGAAGGCATAAGAACAGATATGTAGACCAATGAAACAGATAAAAAACCCAGAAGTAAAATAATGCCTATATGGTTGATTGATATGTGATGAAGGAAGCAAGAATATACAATGGGTAAAAGACAGTCTCTTCAAGGAATGGTGCTGGGAAAATGGGACAGCTACAGGCAAGATTAATGAAACAGGATCACTGACCTACACCACACACAAAAGTAAACTCAAAATGCATTAATAACTTAAATATAAGACATGAAACCATAAAACTGCTAGAAGAAAGTATAGGTAGTATAATCTTAAACATCAGCATTAGTAACTTTTTTCTGGATATATCTCTCTAGGCAAGGGAATCAAAAGAAAGATAAACACATTGGATTACATCAAACTAAAAGCTTCTGCACAGTAAAAGTAACTATCAGCAGAATTAAAAGGCATCCTCCTGTATGGCAGAATGTATTTGCAAATGTCCAAAATATATGAAGAACTAATACAACTTAACCCAAGAAAAACAAATATGTGGAGACTCAAAAGGAGTGTGATCCAGTGAACCCCTTCTGGCACTAAAAGAATATCATGTGAGGCTATTCATCATAAACCTTTCTTTTATGATTCGATTTCTGGGTCTTACCTTTCTGAAGAAGGGCTTTTCATCCCCAAGAGTGTACTTTTTTCCCTCCAATATTTTTTAATACTTTCATATTTATTTTACCAGTTCTTATGGAATTTGTTTAATGTTAAGATGACAGCCAAATGATAGCCAAATGTTTCCTAAATAGTATATTGAATGATCCATATTTTCCTAACTGATTTGAAGTAATATCTTTATCACAAAATTTCCTTCATATACCTAGATATGAAATGGGAAAAAGAGATGGAGAACTTTGTCAGCTTTGAATAATGGTATCAATATAAATTAATGGTTGTATGTGTGTATGGTGTAAGATTGTCATTCAGTTTCATTCTTTTGCATGTACCTGTCCAGTTTTCCCAACAGTGCTGACAAGACTGTCACCTTCACATTGTATATTCTTGTCTTGTTTTTCATATATTATGTTTGGACTTATTTCTGGGCTCCTTATTTCTGTTTCATTGATCTATGTATTTGTTTTAATGCCCACACCATACTATTTTGATTATTGTAGCTTGTAGAATAGTTTGAAATCATGGTGTGTGATGTCTTCAGCTTTGTTCCTCTGTTTCAAGATCGTTTTGACTATTTAGGGTCTTCTGTGGTTTGGTACAAAGTTTAGAATTATTCTACTTCTAAAAGTGCCACTGGAATTTTGATAGGGATTGTACTGAAGTTGTAGATTGCTAGACCTGATTTTTAAAGTAACCTTTAGCCACAGGGTGGGGATTGGGGGGAGAGAGGCAGAGGAGAAACATGCTATGGTCAGAAGAACAAAGAGTGACAGCAGAATCTTCATAAAAACCTTTGCAAGAAAGCAGATAATGGAGCAATATTTTAGAAACACTTTTAAAAAAAAATACCAGTCTAGAATTCTATAACCAGAGAAAATGTCTTTCAAAATTGAGGGTGAAGTAAAGAAATGTCAAATTAGTGAAATCAGCAATAACTAATCACGAATAGAGCTTCACTAGAGGAAGTGTTTAAAACAATTCTTTAAATAAAAGGAAAATGTTCCCATATGGAAATTTGGATATAAACAAAGGAATGAAGAAAATAAGACATGGCAAATATATGAAAGGTATTTTTTCTTTTTTAGTGTCTTTAAAAGATAACTGAGTTTAAAGCAGAAATAGTAACAGTGTATTTTAGGGCTATAACATATGACATAACATATAAGTGAAATACACAACAGCAGTAATACAATAGACAAAGAGGAAATAAAATCTGTTGAAAGATTATTTTACTGTATGTGAAGTAATACTGTATTAGCTAGACTGTGATAAGTGGTTGCTCTAGGGTTTACAATATACATCTTAAAAAAATGAAGAGGGGTATAACTAAAAAGAAAATCATGGGGCTAAAATTATATTATAAAAAATAATCAAAAGAAAATAAAGAAACAAAGAATGGGTGGTATATTTAGAAATGATAGAAAGATGGAAGATTTAAATCTAGCTATATGAATAATTAAATATAACTGCCTAAACACTGTAATTAAAAGGCAGAGATTATTGCATTGGATCAATAAAAAATCAGGACCCAACAATATTTTGCCCACAAGAAACTGACATTAACTATAAAGGCACAGATAGGTTAAAAGCTAAAATATAAAGATGTGCCAAGCAAAAATTAATAGATAACTGGAGTGGCTATATTAATAACCTGCAAAGTAGAAGAGAGGAAAAAGAATGTTACCATGAATAAATTAAGCCTTTTATCCTTATGAAATGTACCACTTTATCAATAAAATACAATAATCCTAGATTTGTGTACACCTAATAATAGAGTTTTAAATTACATGAAGGAAAAACTAATAGAACTGAAAGGATAAATTGAAAAAATCTCCATGATTGCTGGAGATTTCAACATGCTAAGCAGTTATAAAGAAATAAAGAAGTCAATATGGTGGGGATACTGAAGACTAGACCAACAGTCCTTTCTCAACCAACATGCCCAAATTGGCATTTACACAACATTCTACCACAAGACAGGAGAATACACATTCAAGTGCACATGAAAATAGATCAAGATCATATTCTGGGTCATAAGTTTCAAATTTAAAAGAATGAAATCAAAGTATATTTTCAGAGGACCATGGAATTTTATTAGAAATTAGTAACAGATATGCAGAAAAATCCCTCAAATATTTGGGAATTACACTTATAAATAATCCATGGATCAAAGAAAAAAATTACAAATGGTATTAGAAATACCTTGAATTAAATTAAAGGAAAAACATAACATATTAAAATTGGTGGGATATGGGTTAAATAGTATTTACAGGGAATGGCAAATTGAACCTAAGTATGCAAAAAGAAAGAAATAGTAAAGACAACAGTGAATATCAGTATAAATTAGTACACATAAAGTAGAAAAACAGTAAGAAGTATTTTATGATTGATAAAATTGTTAAACATCTTGTCAAAATAATCAAGTAAAAAAGGCAAGACAAAAAAATTTCTAGTATCAGGAAAAAAGGAGAGGCATCTCTTGCTTTTGTAGCTATTACAGGAAATAAGGGATTCTATTAACAAATTTTTGCCAATAAATTTTGCAAATGAAGAAGAGCTTCATTGAAAGATACACATGACCAAAGGTTAGTCCAAAGGAAATATGTTACCTGAATGGCCCTCTATCTAATAAGAAATTGAATGCATGGCTAAAAAAAATCTTGTCACAAAGATGACTACAGGCCTAGAAAACTAATGTTACCCAAATTATTTTCCTTCTGATTTTTTTTCAAATGCCTAAGTTTGGAAAGATTGTTGGAGACATGGAAATGTCCTCATGACTGGAAATATAAAGGAAGAAAGAAATCCTGAGCCAAGAGCAATATTTTCGCAGCCTAGGGGCCTAAGAGTAATGGATTGTGCATCCCAGAGCAGGGGGCCACCCATGCTAAGTCCTGGTTAATAGTGAGGCACAAATCTTCAGTGTGTACCTATAAGGGGACAATGGACCTCTCTGGGTACCTTGTGTAGACTAGTGATTGGAGGACCAGTCTGGTGCCATCCAAAGCTTTTAAATTTTGTTACAAGCCCTAGAAACATTGATATAATCCTACAGTGGCTGAAGTGTACACTCCACAAATCCAGCAAGAACAGATCCCCCCAAAAAAAGAGCTATTAAAAGAAAACAGTACGTCTTGTACACTTGAAATTATAGGCTGAGAGACATACCCTCTACAGAAATACAAAAAGGAAACGACTTCAAAAAGAAGGCATCAGTATAAAGAAAAGCAATATACATGGTTATTCATTAAGCTTTGATGACAAACACTATCTCAAAGATAGAAAAAATGGTCTGGCACAGATTACACCAGAGAAGCAGAAAAAATATTTTGTTTGCCATGATGTAGCTTGTATCCACATGTTTGTGTTTCTTGAAATTTGCTACCTTGCTCATCTGCTGTTATTTACATGGATGAAGATAGAAATAAACTATTAAATGGAAAGTGTACTGCTTTTATAGAATAATGCGGATGTCAGGTGAGAACAACTACTCTGTTGTTAGAGCTATGCATAAACTATAACTCTGGCTGCAAATTTGCTCAATAACAAAGATTTCTCCATGATTTCTGCAAATTCCAGGAAACATGTGTTTTATTGCCACCCTGGTCCACTGAACATCCATCTCGCCAGCATCTCACCTATTCTCTTTCTGTCATATACTCTGTTACTAGCATTTTGCTGAGTCAAAAGCCTTACTCAGTATAGGGAGAAATTATGACAGTTCTTTAGAAGCAAAAGAAAAGAGGCAAATAGCATTCTTTTCTGATTCACTAACTATGAAATAAATATTCTCTTCCTCCATTCCTCACAAGGGGCCAGTAAGCAATAAACATGTTCCTACTCCTTAGTATCGCTGTCTAAAAAAATTATCACACTCAACAATTGTTGAGACCCACACCATCTGGCAAATATTGTACCATCTTTCCTCCCTTGCCCACAGACTCCCAACTGCCTCCACCCCAATTCTAGACATACCAGGAGATTTCATATAAATATCCCTTCTAATGTGCTAGTCTTAGTTCTTCAGTCATTTTTGTGGTTGCAGTCCAGTTTTGTATTTAAAACTTTGGCGACACACACCAGGAGGTATCAAAAGACTGAGAACAGTACTAAATAAACCAGCAAGTTCAAGGCCTTCATGAGTACTGTGTATCAGTCTCATCCATCCACAGCTGGCACACTCCTCAGAAGTAGAAGGCTATTTGAGTAGAACAGTGTCTTGTTCTGACTGATTTATACACATTGCACATCTACAGTTCCCAATGTCAGCTGCATCCTCAGTGCATGTCCGCGATCTTACTTCCTGCGCCTACTCATCTCGTTCCACCGCGGCCTCCTCACTCTCTATAAGCCTCCTAACTGCTCTGGCCTTAAGTCCTCAGCTAGAACTTTGTTCTCATTCACAGAGAATATGGAGCCTTTCAAGCATGAATCTACTTCCCACAGAATGGTTTGTTTTCACACCCACACATACCTGCTTCACCCTACTCCTCCCTTAAAGGAAGAGGTGGCCCTCTTCCAAGATTAATCCCACCTCCTGTGCTTGGAATCACTTCCCCATCTCCTCAGACATATTACTTCTCTAATATTTCCTCTTTTTCCCATGTCTTCAGTCTCTCCCTTTCCGCTGGCTTTCTTCCTTTAAATAAACAAATGTGCTCACATGTCTTAAATTCGAGGGGTGGGGGAAAACTAAATCCTTCCTTTCATAGCAACCTTTCTTCATCTTTATTTACTTACTGTTTTTCCATTGGAGACATTAATGGGCATTTCTGAATATTAAGAAATATGTTTTTACTGCAGAACTTTTAAATTAGAATTATACACAACCTGCTTTAATATTCCCTAATATGGTTACACATATTAAATGTCTCAAGCTCAGCACTAAGCCCTTATAAAAGGAAAGAGGCCAGTTTGTTGGGACCTGGGAACAAAGAACTGACACCGATAGAGCTACCATCCCCGTCTTCCTGCCCCCTCCCTCCTCTATGTCCAAAGTCCAACACTGTCATCATCTGACTATTCTTCATTTCAAAGTGTGGCTAGTGGCAGCTGAGGATTTTAACGGCTCCTTCTGGTCAATGTCCTGACACCATATTCTGAACACCCCAGTTTTTGTGAGGAAAGGAGGTCACAGGGTAAAAGTGAGTAAGATGGATGCATGCAACATTTAAAACATGCTCCCACCCACTAACTTCAGGACATCCCACCTAAAGCTATCACAGCTTTAACTGGGTTATCTCCTCTTAAACTAAGAGGAATTGGAGGTGGTAATAATCATTGGTTTAATTACTTTATTACCCATTTTACCAGGTAAAATAGTCATATTTAGGAATCAAAACATTCTTTTGGTTAAGTCTCACAGACCTATGCAAAGTTACATCTCTCTCTGACCACCACTGGGAAAAGTTTTCAACTTGTAAGGGCTCATGGAGTTAGACTGGACCCACTCTGGTAATTCAGGATAATCTCCCATTTTAAAGTACTTAACCTTGATCACATTTACAAAATCTCTTTATCCATATGAAGTAACATGGGTACAGGTTCTGGAGACTAGGATGTGGACATCTTTGGAGGGTCATGATTCTGCCCTCCACAAATGATCCATTTTAGACGGTCAGTAACTGAATCTCTTGACATAATTCTTTATAAGTGTGAGAGAGTAACACACTGGGTTTGGGTCACTAGTATGAACTGTTATATCAGTGCTCACATGTTGAATCCATATAGGGCTAAAGCTAAGAGGACTTGTTCCATCTATTCAAGCTGTCATTCCAGAAGTAAACTCTAATCTATTCACTGTGAGACAAGAACAGATACGTAGATCAATGGAATAGAATAGAGAGCCCAGAAATAAACCCATGCTTATATGATCAATTAATGCATGACAAAGGAGGCAAAAATGTAAAACAGGGAGAAGACAGTCTCCAATAAAATGCTGGGAAAACTGGATAGCCACATGAAAAAAAATGAAACTGATCACTGTCTTACATGGTACACAAAAATAGACTCAAAATAGATTAACGACCTAAATATAAGACCTGAAACCATAAAACTTCCAAAAGAAAAACACAGACAGTATACTCTTGAACACTGACATTAGTTATTTTTTTCTGAATATGTCTCCTCAGGCATGGGAAGGTAATAAAAGCAAAAATAAATAAATAGACCCACACCAAACTAAAAATCTTCTGCACAGCAAAGGTAATCATCAACACAATATAAAGGCAACCTACTGCATGGGATAATACATTTGGATAATACATTTGCAAATGATATACCTGGTAAAGGGCTAATAATACACAAAATATGTAAATAACTCCTACAAATCACCAGCAAAAAAAACCAACTCAATTAGAAAAACAGGCAGAGGACTTGAATAGATATTTTTCCAGAGAAGGCATACATATGGCCAGCAGACACATGAAAAGATGCTCCATGTCACTAATTATCAGGGAAATGCAAACCAAAACCACAATGACATATCACCTAACACCAGGCAGAGTGCTTGATACCCACAAGACAAGATATAACAAGTGTTGGAGAGGATGTGGAGGAAAGGGAACCCTTGTACCTTGCTGGTGGGATTGCAACTTGGTGAAACCACTGTGGGAAGCAGGATAGTGTCTCAAGAAACTAAAAACAGAAATGCTGAATGACCCAGCAATTCCACTTCTGGGAATTTATCCAGAGAGAACAGAATCACTAACCTGAAAAGATATATCCACTCCTATGTTTATCACAGCATTGTTCACAACATGTGTCCATTGACAAATGAATGGATAAAAAGGATGTGGTACATACATACAATAGAAGATGACTCAGCCATAAAAAAAAGAATATAATCTTGCATGGACCTAAAGGGTGTTATGCTAGGTGAATAAGTCAGACAAAGACAAATACCATGGTTTCATTTGTATGTGAAATAGGTGAAGGGAAAAGAACTAGTGAGGTTTGCTGTATGCTTCTGACAGTTACATGAGTATACACACATGCTAAAGTTAATCAAGCTGTAGACTAATATTCGTGCATTTTGTATGGACCTCAATATAAAAAAAAAGAATAGGTGTGTATGCACATAACAAAAATGCTAACATAATATGAAAACAAACTTAAGGCTTTTTTACTAAGAAGGGTGAAAGCTCCAGCTTTCTGCCTAGAAAAATAAATCCGTACAGAATGGAAACATCAACTTAACCTGCATGTATAATAGGATGAAAGGACCTATAGCAAGTGAAATGTTTCAGAAAATTGTCCTGCATAGTGTATTGTATTCAGCAATCAAAGGCATCACTTACCTTACTGGCACTTTCCTGTTCCCCAGAAAACACATGACTGCGACTGCAATATGAATCATCAGGAAAACTAATCCAATACCCAGGAAAGTCCATATGTCTGGAATTTTAAACCAATGAAAATGATAAATATCCAGTGAAACATATTAGAGACCCAAAAATCAAGAGATTTATTTAAGTCACAATGTCACCTACTATTCTCAGTGTATGTGGTATCTGCGGTAGGTAGGTTAACCTTGATGTGGCATCGATTTCCTTTCCATCCTGGTTCACATCTGGAAATGAGATAAAATGTGAAACATATGTTAGCAGTATTGTTGTGGAATAAAATGATGGTCAATAAACAGTCACACCAGGAATGTGGGTAACTTTGATAAGAAACCAAAAGTGTTAAACCAAAGCAAAAACAAAAATAAATTTTATCTTCACATTATTGTGTAAGAGATCTATTTTCAAAATTTATCCCCTTCTTGATTTTCATCTATAAAGTAGGAATTTGGTTTCCATGTGCTCCTTGCTTGTTTTCAAAACTGACTCACTTTCCACCAGAGTCCAGCATTATTTTACTTTACTTGAGTCATCAGTTGTTTCAAACCCAAAGCCAGCACATTTTCTAGTATTGAACAGACTTGGAAGTTCTTTCATCTATCGATAGAGAATATTCAAATTACAGATTAACATAAATATTAATCAGAGAGTATATTTTTCACTACAAAGGGATGGATGATCCTTCAAGTACATAGATTTGGAATCAGATTAATAACCTCATGGGATTAATGGCAATCCTACTAGTATTTGATAACCTTTGCTTTATTTAGGGACACAGACATGATGAAACTTGTAATGACACTGTAAGCATCCCCTTTGATTTGGATGGCTTCAGAAAGTTCAGAAGTGGGGACTAGCTTGTGCCTCAAAGGAAAATAAGTTTCTTCTTAAGCAGTAAACATGTCAGAATTTTTCTGGTACAATATGTGTTTGCATATAAGTCTGGAAGTTTACATACACATTCCTGTTTTTCAGAAAAAAACAGGATACAATTAGGTATTGGGTTGAATTTCCTGCCAAGTTTGTGGTACATGCTATAAAATGGGATCAAAAACTAGCTTTTAAATATGTGTGCTTAAAAGCAATGCTTCTTCAGCACAGTTACTGTATTTTCTCACTTTCTCTATTGAATTCGAAAATTTGAATGCTACCTAGCAATTCCTTCACAAAAGCAGCAGCTTCTTTAAAAATAAAATGGTTAACGTTCAAGAAGGTCCATAAGAATGCCTTCTTTCCTTATTAAATATTCTTTAAAAAGTAGAAATCTAAGGCAATTTGATAGTTTATATGTGTCTGAAATTCAAATCACAGTAAATCATTGATTAGAACATTTTTTATTCTCACAACCTGTAAGATGTATTCCTGTTTGTTCCTCAGTTGGCTATGAGTCTACGTGTCAGTCTTTCACATGTGCGCACACTGGTATGGCCTAGAGACAGGGGACACTACTTCACTCTGGGTTATTTTATTTTGTCTCTTTTAGATTTTGAAGGTGCCACTTTACTGGTACCAGGATTACTGCCATCTTCACCTTGTAGGCATCTGAATGTGCCTAATAAGATAAATTCCAATAGAAAGTACCTTGGAATACCAGTTAAAAAAAATAATGGGAGAAAATCCAAACCATAAGGAGAAATGGTATGAATGCAATCTATCTACTCATCTATTTATCTGTCTTCCATTTAGATATGTATATGCATTTATATATTTATATATATAAAACCTGGTGATAAAAAAATAGAATACTGAGTGGCCTTTTCTTTTGACAGTTCTTTGTGCAGGGTACACTCAAATATACTGAAAAATTTTGTTGTTGTAAAGATAAAGCCAGGCAATTTGTTTAGCTGATGAAAGTTTATCCCATAAGTACATAGAACATGAAATAATCTTCCTTCCAATAGGTATAAATACATATACCTGAATTTTTACTTTTTTTTTTTGAAGGACACTTATGTTACAGAATAGATCAAAGTGATATAATCACATCACCTAACATGAGAAAAGGAATGAAATGGGACATACTTAAGCGTCCAAGTTAGTTTCAAAATATGCTGGATTTTTGTCACTTTGGCTGGCTAAGGAAATTTTGAATTTAAAAGGTATGCATGAGAATTTGAGTTAGATACTTATATATTACAAAGTTCTTTGAAGTAGTTAATTATTTTAGAGGAAACAGTATACTACCCCAGAAAGGTCCCATGTACAAATATTTCATCAGTCTGCCCTCCTGAAACAGTGTATTTTCTGTACATGTTTTCAAGAGGGTTTTCTTTTGTGAACATTAACAGATTTCAATTAATTTTGAAAAATGAGTAGAAATCACTGAAATTTAAAAATTACAGTGAAATCTGATTTTAAAACCTATAAACAATAAATCTGAGTATGTAAAGGAATCAAGTGTTCCTTGACGTAAACATTATACAATCTCCTCACTGGATCCTCAAATCGCTGCTTCCTTCTCAATCATTTGATATTTATCAGATTAAAAACAATACATGCTTAAACTAATAAGTGAAATTATATACAAATAAAACACAACCTTCATTCCCATGGGCAACTCCATCCTCCTGATGTAACTAATACAAACAGCCAGCCCTTTCCACCTTCTCACAGAACACACCACACACACACACACACACACACACACACACACACACACACACGTATAAGTGGATGTTGTGTGTGTGTTCACTATAATAGAATAATCTGCATCTCTGATTGACTTCTGCTTTCAGCAATGCCTGACGGACTTCCTTAATGTGAGGTGTCCATACAAACAACCCATATAGATAGTTAAACCCATATCATGTACACACATTTTAGTTCCATCTTTCTGTTGTTATTGCTGTTTTCTTCCCTCTCTGTCCTCACCCAGTATGCAGTGTAGGTGGGGAGAAAATGCTCCTTCCCTTCTCTCTACCAAATGACAGACATTTCTATACTTTGTTTGGGACTGACCCCCAATCTGATTTCTAGGGTCATCCCATTCCTCTAGTGCAGCGTTTTGCCTCAGGACCCTGTGCACGACCACGTGACATTCCTGATCAGCAAGGGATGGTTTACAGACATGGACGTAAGCTTGTCCACTAAGAATTTTGTTACCCAGGTGTACATTTTGATGTATATTTGTGTTAAGAGACATCTTCTCCCCGAATCTGATGTGAAAAAGGAAGCATGTAGCCTCGTTAAGCTCAGGCAGTCCTCTTGTTACCATTTTGCTATGAGAAATGGAGGAACAACCTTAATGGCATTGCAAGCCTGCTCTGCATTTAGACTTTTAGTTACATGAGTCAATAAATTTCCTTTTTCATTTGAGCCAGATTGAGGTGGGTCTTCTATTATGAGTACACACACAACTTCAGTTTTTCTATTCTTCCATTTTGATATCTGATGTTATCCTTATTCATTCAATAATCTGTTATTCATAAACTATTAATTGACTGTCAACTATATACAAGGTACTCTACTAGATATATAAAGGATGGACAAGACACATCTGGAAATTTGTAAGGGCATAAACTGACCATAAAAAACATGTTTAAGAATTTAAGATACAAAGTAGAAAATACAATATATGAAATATAAGAAAGGTAAAAAAATGCTGAAGGAGAGGATTAAAGAATTGCTTTTAAGAATCATTATTCTTCCAGACCCAGAAAGTGAAAAATGTACACTTTCAACTAGAAATTTATGGAACAGATGATATATTAAATTACATTTATTCCAACGAATGAAGTGTTTATGTAAATATTATATAATAATATTTCAGAAAAATTGGTCATTCAAGTATATAGAAATCATCTGTAACTGATGGGTTTTGAAAAGTTATGTTCAAATTGTTCATGTTATCCTAAACTAACCTAGATTTCCCAATTCTTCACTACAATATGTTTTTCCAGCCATACTTACTCTAACTTGTAGTTTTTAATGATGTAGAAGGGAAACCCTTTCAGAAGCAGTATTCATTTGGGATATATTCCAGTTTATATTTATAATTTAGCATACAGTGATAACTTGGTTTTCTTTTCATTAGGCATTTTTATAACAACATGATTATTAAATTCACATATATCATTTTTGTTTATAGGAGCCAGTGCCATTCTATATTTACATTCCATGCTTCAGAAAACTGCAATATATAAAGCCCACTAAGGAATTATGCATTGAATTCTTGTTGTGTACTAAACAATATTATATGTGCTTTAATATACTATTTGTATTACACCAATGTTACAAGATAGGAATTATTTCCCCATTTCATAGTTAGGAAATAAAGGCACAGAGAGGGTGCACTCTAAGTACATTTTTAAATAGTGTCCCTTTGGCTCCTCAGGAGATGCTCTATTCACTACATGGTTTTCCTTCCCATAGTCTCCCTAAAGTTGGAGTATAGTTGTTTATAATCATAGTTAACTTTTCAGTTGTTCTGTGCTAGGAGAGAAATACTAGGAGAAATTTCTGGTCTTAATGGTCTGGAAATGTTCATTTATCACATTAAGCTTTACCCAGGAAACATCTCTAGCTATAGACACAAATGTGGTGATAGGAAAAGAGTAATAGAGTCAGTATGAATGGATTTGGGGCTAGACTCCACCACTTTCTAGCTAGGTGGCTTTGATAAAGTCAAATAATTTCAGTTTCCTGTTATAAGCAGTGGTAATTAAAACTTGCCTCTAATCAGAGAACGTGTATGAGAATTAAATAAAGCAAAGTACACGAAAGTACACTGCTAATAAACTATGTCAAGCTGTTCAGTACGCATTCTTTTGCTTTGCGATCTAAGTCCTAGTCCTGACTGTTGCTCCTGACCTTATGCCCACATGGTCTAATAGCCTGGCCCTCCAGTGACCTGGCATTAGACAACTTCCCTATATCCCACCCTTGCCTGAACATATAGGTTAGGACTTAGGAATCAGTGAAAGCCACTGCCACAGCTTCTCTTTTCATGGCTTATTAATTATGCCATTTAAAAACCACTTTTATATTTGAATATACCCAGGGATTCTTAATCCAGTTACAAAGGTAGGGGAAGAAAAGGCAGATGTTGAAGATGCTTACTGCCTGCGATGTACATTTCTCACCCCCACACCCTCTGTTTCTACTCATCCAAAGTATTCCAAGGGAGAGGAAAACAGTGCTGTCCAACTTAGCATGAAAGCATCAGCTCAGGCCAAGTGTTTCCTGGGCCGTGTGCTGAGCCTGTGCCAGCAGAAGGGGAGCGGGATAGCTGAGGTTACCCATTACTGAGCCATCCTTACTGTCAAGGGTGAATTCATGTTAACAGAAAATGAGAAAGCAGGAGAAGCCACTAAATAATCTCTGAGCCACAAAGCACTGATTTCTACACTGAGTACCAGTGATTAATTTGCTTGGACTAATTTTATCCATGACTAATTAGTACCAACATATTTTATAACAGTTAGAAGTATTAGGCAGAATCCACCTGAAAGAGAAAGATAAACGTCCCACTCCATCCATGCATAAGAGCCTGTTTTCTTAACACAAACAGAAAAAAGGGAGAAATAAAATGTAATTAGATTATTTGAGCCAGAGCCAACACCCTAATCTTTCCCTAATTTGAACAAGTCTTCTGCTATTAGCAGCTTATAAGCGAGGTGTTATGAAATAACTTATTTCTGGGTGCTTTTGGTAGCACACATTCATTACTCACTAACACCTGGAACGAAAGCTCCTCCTGTATCTGTACTGTCGTGTGTGTGCCGGCCCTGCTCATCTGGCTTACTGCCAGGAAGAAACAAATGAGGAGCCACACATTTTCTAAGAATGTGTTCGTGGAGTGATTTGGTGGGAACGAGCAGAGGGTTTACTCTGGTTTTTAAAGTTATTTGAATTGTTTAAGTCTAAAGTAATAAAGGGCCAAATTAAGTGTAATGTAGAGGCACAGTTATTTCATAAAAGTACTGATTGTGCATATTCAAGTTTACAAGAGGTTATAAATGTAAATCAGCTGACCTGATCCAATACATTTCCTTGATTTCACTGAGAATGCATTTGCTTGCATTTGTCCTAATAATCATGAAACTAAAGGGATTTTTATTTGTCCTATTTTCAAATAGGATATTCCAAGCATCAGAAAGAGATAAGAATCTTATGTTAAAAATACATACAGATTAAAAACAATATCTGAATTCCTGTATCCACTCCTCTACTTCATCATCTCCACTACCAAAGTGCCATCAATTTACCTCCTAAATATTTCTTAATATGTGTCCCCTGTCCCATCCTGCTTCAGCCATGTGGACAGAGTCCTTTATCCCTCTAGTATTGCAACAGGCTGCTCCTACCTGAATTTCCTGTCTCTAGACTGATGTCACATCATACAACTTCCCAGAGTCAAATCTTTTACTACTTTTTTACAACTCTCAGAATCATGTCCAGAAGAAGCAGTTTTATACAAAGGCTCTTTTCTGATAACACCTCTTGATGGCACAGCTGGTTTGATCTCAACTCTCCTTTGGCTTACAAACCAATTACTCTTTATTTGAAGCCCCTTCACCTTACACACTTGTAGAACTTTCCAGGACATCCATTTTCATGAGCCAGAAGATGGCTTCACTCCTTATTAATCTGGCTAACTCATATTTACCAAAGAACACAGACCAAAAATCATTTACCACTGGATGCCTTCCTTTGTGCCCCTGCCTGTAAGTGTACCACCTGTGACTCAGTAGTACCCTGCAAACTCCTATGGCAGCACTCACGACATAGTACTATAATGGTGGGTTTCCCTGTAGACCTTTCCAGACTATACATTATCATAGGGAAAAACTATACATGTTACACTTTTGCCTGCTTCACTTAGCACAATCACACTCATAGATATTTGCTGAAAATACTCATTATTATCATAATAATAGTATTTAACATGTAGGTAAAGTGTTACAGTTATTAAAGCACCCTTATTTTGTATATATAGTTTCTTGTTTGATCATTAGAATAGTTATTTACAACTTGAACAAATTAGAATCACCTGGAAGGTTTGTAGAAAACAAAGATTGCTGGGCCCATCCTCAGAGTTTGATTCAGTAGGTCTGGGGTAACCCAAGAATTTCATTTCTAACAATTTCTCAGTGATACTGACTCTGCTAGGTTGGGGCCCTGCTGTGAGAACCACTGTCTTGGAATATCCCTTTGAGGTCAACCTAAGTGTTATTACCCCCAATTTGCGAGAGGAAATTGAAGCTCAGAGAGCACTGACTTTATAAATGGTGAATTCAGATCCTGGGAGCTGCTTAACTTGTGTTCTTGTCTTTGTACCACATGATATTTGTGAAATATATACTGTATTCCACTTATTCACAAAAGCAGTTTATATATTATCAGATTTTGTCCTGAGGGGATGATAATTTGAAAATCAAGTCACATTCTCCTATATGGTTTTTATTCCACTTTCCACTTGAATTGGTAGTCAAGTTGCAGACTGCAAATGTAGGAAGGAAGCACATACACACATTATTTTAAATTATTACAGTACCATAGAAATGCCTTTAATTCCTTCAGAGTAGAAATAAAACAGATAAAAAGTTTGCTTTTGTTTTCCTTCTGTTCAAACAGGTTGATGTGGTGTTGTAGATGGTGTAATATTAAAATAAAAAACAAACAAACAAAACCCAGAAAATTCCTGAAGTTGATGTTTGGGTTTTCTACTTCTAATTTTTTTTTCCAGTTGTTCTGAAGCAATACTTCCCTGGAGTTGAATGGGGGGTTGGGAGGAAGATGGAGAGAGAGCAAGAAAACTAAATCAGTCACAAACTGGGTGATTAAAAACGGGTTTCAGTGAAATAAAGACTAGACTTGTTTTCAAATAAAGAAGGTTAAAGGCATTGCACTTTTCCTGTGGAGTATAGTACTACCAAGAAATAGGTTTTTGAAATGTTTCTACTGTCATCATATGAAGTATGAAAGAATTTTCCTTTAAAATGTAGGTTCTGACTTAGTTTCAGCAAGACCTTATTCACTTTCTTCTCCATCACATTGAAATATGCACAAGTACACATATATAAGCACAAACAGTAAGGCTGAAATTTAGAAAGAACAACCAATGAATTGCTGAGCTCTGGAGGAAGCTCCCACTAACCCCAGGACCCACAGAGACCAGGCTGAGACTCAAGGGATGTCTGAGACTCCTGTGAACCTTATGGTAAAAGAACAAAGCCCTTTACTTGCTCAGTGCAAAACAAAAGAATCCTCTAATGATGTCCCATCAAACTGAGCAAAAGGTCTATACTGTACACTCAACATGCATGTGAGTAATTATTGAGCACCTTCTGTTTGCCAGGCCTTCTTCTCAGTTCGTCACAAATAGTCCATATGCTGTCTGGCCACCAAAATCACTTGCTCACAGTGTGGCTGTGCTCTTTCCCCAACACACTAAACTTGTTCCTGCCTCAGGAACTTCACATTTTCTGCTGCTACTGGCAGATAAGCAGTTTGCTCAAATCTTGGCCTAGCTTACACTTTCATGGAATTGTGATCTTGGCTCAAATTATACACTCCTGGAGAGATTTTAGTCAGCAAGTCTGTCTAAAATACACCATTGCTGTCATCCCCTCCCCAACTCTTTCTCACAATCTGCATACCCTATTTTTCTTCAATACATGCTACCCAAATTTATGCACCATGTACGTGCATCTATAGCACATATGTACATGTATTTAAAATATATTTGTAAAAATACTGATTTGTAAATATATTTAATTAAATACTATATATAAAATAAATTTACATGTTATATGTATATACATATACATTAAATTATATGAACAAACACTTGAAAACCTTAATGGGAATGAATGATTTTACAATGCTAATATAAATTATAAAATAAAATTAATATAACCAGTAGAAATTCCTAACATATATGATATTGAAAAAGCCTTAAAAATGCTTCAAGACCAGGTTATTTTGCTATTTTGTTCCTTCAAAGTTTCAAAAATATGCTTCACATGCTTTACACACTTTTAATGCTGTTTCAGAAAATAAAACGCTTCCTAATTTATTTCAGGGAGCTAATTGCCTGATAACAAAACCTCAAAAAATATTATGTACAGAAGAAAACTTGGAAACAGTGTCACTTCTAGATGCCAAAATCCTAAATAAATTACTAGCAATCTGAATACAAGAGTTTATTGTTCTGTAGGATTCATTAAAAACTGCCTCTTCGTTGGGTATGTAATTGTAACTGAGGAGGAAAAGACAAATCAGCCTTATAAGGAGCAGGGGTCTTATGAAATATAAGTAGAAATATAGTAGAAAACCTGTTGCTCTAAATTATCAACACATTCTTCCTAATAATGCTTCTACCTCTAAATCATTATACTGCTGAATTCTCTCAAGCTCATAATAAATAATCTTTATGTTATGTTAACTCTTCTAAACATATAAAATGGGCAACAACAATAAAACTACTTTATTATTAATGAAAAACCTCCTAACTTATTTCCAGGCCTATATCAATTTATACTGGTGAAATCTCCCAAAATGTTAATAAACAGATCATTACCAGATTCTATATACCCCTCTAAACTTATGAAAATATGGTTTATTAATCTTTCACAAAGCTATGTTTCTCTGTTATGTAATCAAGTATAGAACATTCACAAAATCACAAATCATTCTCAGATATACAGATCTCCCAAAATAAAATACAGGAAAAATTTTCTATTAAGGAGTCTGCACAGTAGATAGAAGTATAAAAAGAACATATAAATGAAATTCCATTGTCTATCTCTGTTTTCAGAGTATGTGATGATCTCTTAAAGCTTTATACCCTTGTACAAAATGCAGAATGATGGCCCTTAAAGTGTCACTCCTGGTGGGGAGGAGCCCTAGCTAACTGGCTGGTGTGGGCACCCAGGTGAACCTCTGGGATAAGAATAAAGTGCCATGGCTAGCAATGGGAGAAAAATGACTCTGTGAGAGGCTATTTCATATTGTGAAAATCTCATACATTATAAAGATAACAGGTTGTTAACCACCTGGCTGGGGATTCCCTAGGTGCACAAGGTGAGAGAGAAATTGGTGGTGGGGGGGGTGGAAGGGCAAGAGACAAATTAAAATGTCTGGAGGATTAAAGATGGCAGCGTGAGAGGTGAGACAGAGGCTTCCTCCTAAAACCGCATATAATACAAAAGTATAATTAATACAACTAATCCTGAAAGAGCAACAGGAAAGGGGACTGTACCAAACTGCACACACCTGGAGAAAAGAGCAGACCTCAAGGAACAGGGTAATGTACCAAAGCTGTGGCCCAGGACCCAAGCCCTTCCCCTACCCCAACTCACCAGTGGGAGGAAGAAAAACAGAGCAGGGAAGGGGTGGAGGTCTGGGACTGCTGAATACCTAGCTCTGGAGATCTGCTCTGGGAGCACAAACCTACATTTCATGGTGCTTTCATGATACTCTCATAATTAGGGGATTGGGGGATTGGAAAGCTAAGACAGGCCAAATTCCTGGAGAGACTGAGATTCCAACTGCATGTGGAAAGCAGGGATCCATATCTGGCTGCTCTGGGACAAAAGAAAGGTGGGCAGTCTGAGAGATATCCTAACAAGGAAGCCCTTAGCAAGAGAGCCGCAAAAGAGGCAAGGATTGTGCAGAGCTTACTGCTCAGGAGAAAGGACAGGTAGACAAAATTGTCCAGGTGCACTCTGCCCAGCAGGTTGGGAGCTTTCACGATCTTCAGGTGCTCTAGAACTCTGGCTGGCTACACAGCTCCAAGGACTCCTTCTGTGATACGCAGCCTACTGCAACTTTCTTCTGACCAGCCGCACCTGGTTTGCAAACTGGCAAACCCTACCTTGGCATTAGGCAAGCCAGAGGGAAGATCTGTCTACAGCAACTACAAACACAAAGCATAGAGGCTTATACCTGTGTGATCAGCCCACTAGTTCAGGCAGTGTAGACAGGCATAGCAGCCGGAAGCAGGAAACAGCTCCTTTTTACCCCCAGGCACCTACACCACTCCACTGTGACCTGTGATATTGCTTCAGGGGCTGAGCAGCTCCAGAGGGTAGAGCTTCTGGACATTAGAGGGCGCCATATACAAATATGAAATGCCAAAGGAACCTGGTTCAAAGTAAAATTATTAATATAACTCCAGAGAAATATTTAAATGACATTGACCTCATGAATCTTCCTGAAAGACATTTCAAAATAAAAATCATTAACATGCTCATGGAGGTATGGAAAGATATTCAAGAACTCAGGAATGAATTCTGGTTGGAGATCCAATCGTTGAAGAGCCCAATGGAGGGCATTAAAAGGAGATTACATATGGTGGAGGACCCGACAAATGACATAGATACTAGAGAAGAGGAATACAAAGAAGGTGAGGCACAGAGAGTAAAAAGGATCTCTAAGAATGAAAGAATATTGAGAGAAATGTGTGACCAATCCAAATGGAACAATATTCACATTATAGGGATACCAGAAGAAGAAGAAGAAGAGAGAGAAAGAAAGAGATAGAAAGTGTCTTTGAGGAGGTAATTGCTAAAAACTTCCCAAATCTGGGGAAAGAGATAGTCTCTCAGGCCATGGAGATCCATAGATCTCCTAACACAAGGGACCCAAGGAAGACAACACCAAGACATAGAGTAATTAAAATGGCAAAGACCAAAGATAAGGACAGACTATTAAAAGCAGCCAGAGAGAGAAATAATATCACATAGAAAGGAAAGACCATCAGGCTATCATAGGACTTCTCAGCAGGAACATTATAGGCCAGAAGGGAATGGCATGCTGTATTTAATGCAAAGAAGCAGAAGGGCCTTGAACTGAGATTACTTTATGGGGCAAGATTATCATTTAAATTCAAAGGAGGTCTGAAATAATTCCCAGATAAGCAAAAGCTGAGAGAATTTACCTCCCACAAACCATCTCAAAGTGTTCCTAAGGTTTAATAGCTGTCAAGAGAGGTAATGAAACCACAGTAAAGAAAGTAGAACAGCTAATTACTAAGCAAATGCAAAATTAAATCAATGATGTCCAAAGTCAATCAAGAGATAGACAAAGAATACAGAATATGATAACTAATATATAAAGAATGGAGGAGGAAGAAAAAGGAGGAGGAAAAAAAAAACCCTCACATTGTGTTTGTAATAGCATATTAAGTGAGTTAAGTTACACTCTTAGATAGTAAAGAAGTTAACCTTGAACCTTTGATAACCACAAATCTAAAGCCTGCAATGGCAATAAGTACATAACTATTGATAATCACCCTAAATGCAAATGGACTGAATGCACCAGTCAAAAGACATAGAGTCACTGAATGGATAAAAAAACAAGACCCGAGAAGAGGCGGAGCCAAGATGACAGCGTGAGTAGAGCAGCAGAAATCTCCTTCCAAAACCACATATATCTATGAAAATATAACAAAGACAACTCTTCCTAGAATAAAGACAAGAGGACACAGGACAACATCCAGACCACATCTACACCTGTGAGAACCCAGTGTCTCACAAAGGGGGTAAGATACAAGCCCCAGCCCCCGAGCGCCCCTCCCCCCAGCTCCCGGTGGGAGGAGAGGAGTCAGAGCGGGGAGGGAGAGGGAGCGCAGGACTGCTGAACACCCAGCCCCAGCCATCCAGACCAGAGCGCAGACACAGTGCATGCGTGGGGTTCTGGATACTAGGGAAACAGGGCAGCAAGAAATGTGAGCAGGTACCGGAGGCCGACGCCAGAGGACAAAAGAAAAGTGAGCGGCCATTTTTTGTTTTTGTTTTTTGTTGATTTGTTTTGGCGAGTGATTTTTGGAAATCTAAGAGGGACAGGGACCCCATACTAGGGAAACAGGGCAGCAAGACTGGTGAGCGGGTGCCTGAGGCTGGTGCCGGAGAATAAAGAAAAACAAGCGGCCATTTAATTTAATTTTATTTTATTATTAATATATATATATATTTTCTTCTTTTTTTTGTGGTCGTTGTTTTGTTTTGGCTGGTGCTTTTCGGAAGTCTTAAAGGGGCAGGGCAGGACACTTAGTCCAGAGGTAGGGAATCCTGGGATCTCTGGGCACTCTAATCCCCTGGGATGCAGGGAGCACTGAGGCCCCTTACTGAGATAAATAGCCTCCCAGCAGCTCCCCCTCCAACGTGACTCCACCATTTTGGAGCACCAACCCGAGCGAGGCCACGCCCACAGCAACAGTGGAGATAAACTCCATAGCAGCCGGGCAGGAAGCAGAAGCCCTGTCTGCGCACAGCTACCCAGCACAAGCCACTAGAGGTCGCTATTTTCCCAGAAGAGGAAGGCCACAAACCAACAAGAAGGAAAGCTCTTTCAGCTGTCACTTGTCCCAGCTCTGCAAACTATTCAAATTACCATGAAAAGAAAAAATTACAGGCAAACCAAGACCACAGAGACACCAGAGAAGGAGACAGACATAACCAGTCTTCCTGAAAAAGAATTCAAAATAAAAATCATAAACATGCTGACAGAGATGCAGAGAAATATGCAAGAGAAATGGGATGAAGTCCAGAGGGAGACCACTGATGCCAGGAAGGAGATTACAGAAATGAAACAAACTCTGGAAGGATTTATAACAGAATGGATAAGATGCAAGAGGCCATTGATGGAATAGAAACCAGAGAACAGGAACGCATAGAAGCTGACATAGAGAGAGATAAAAGGATCTTCAGGAATGAAACAATATTAAGAGAACTGTGTGACCAATCCAAAAGGAACAACATCCGTATTATAGGGGTACCAGAAGAAGAGAGAGGAAAAGGGATGAGAAGTATCTTGGAAGAAATAATTGCTGAAAACTTCCCCAAACTGGGGGAGGAAATAATCGAAAAGACCACGGAAATACACAGAAACCAAAAAGAAAGGATCCAAGGAGGACAACACCAAGAAACTTAATATTTAAAATGGCAAAGATCAAGGACAAGGAAAGAGTTTTAAAGGCAGCTAGAGAGAAAAAGGTCACCTATAAAGGAAAACCCATCAGGCTAACATCAGACTTCTCGACAGAAACCCTACAGTCCAGAAGAGAATGGCATGATATATTAAATGCAATGAAACAGAAGGGCCTTGAACCAAGGATACTGTATCCAGCACGACTATCATTTAAATTTGATGGCGGGATTAAACAATTCCCAGACAAGCAAAAGCTGAGGGAATTTGCTTCCCACAAACCACCTCTACAGGGCATCTTACAGGGACTGCTCTAGATGGGAGCACTCCTAAAAAGAGCACAGAACAAAGTACCAAACATATGAAGAAAGGAAGAGGAGGAATAAGAAGGGAGAGAAGAAAAGAATCTCCAGACAGTGTATATAACAGCTCAATAACTGAGCTAAGTTAGTCAGTAAGATACTAAGGAGGCTAACCTTGAACATTTGGTAACCACGAATTTAAAGCGTGCAAAGGCAATAAGTACATATCTTTCAATAGTCACCCTAAATGTAAATGGAATGAATGCACCAATCAAAAGATGTAGAGACACTGAATGGATAAAAAAGCAAGACCCATCTATATGCTGCCTATAAGAAACTCACCTCAAACCCAAAGATATGTACAGACTAAAAGTCAAGGGATGGAAGAACATATTTCAGGCAAACAACAGCAAGAAGAAAGCAGGGGTTGCAGTACTAATATCAGACAAAATAGACTTCAAAACAAAGAAAGTAACAAGAGACAAAGAAGGACACTACATAATGATAAAGGGCTCAGTCCAACAAGAGGATATAACCTTAAATATATATGCACCCAACACAGGAGCCCCAGCATATGTGAAACAAATACTAACAGATATAAAGGGGGAAATAGACTGCAATGCACTCATTTTAGGAGACTTCAACACACCACTCACCCCAAAGGATAGATCCACCGGGCAAAAAATAAGTAAGGACACGGAAGTACTGAACAACACAGTAGAGCAGATGGACCTAATAGACATCTATAGAACTCTACATCCAAAAGCAACAGGATATACATTCTTCTCAAGTGCACATGGAACATTCTCCAGAATAGACCACATTCTAGACCACAAAAAGAGCCTCAGCAAAATCCAAACTATTGATATTCTACCAAGCAATTTTTCAGACCACAAAGGTATAAAACTAGAAATAAATTCTACAAAGAAAACAAAAAGGCTCACAAACACATGGAGGCTTAGCAACATGCTCCTAAATAATCAATAGATCAACGAACAAATTAAAATAGAGATCAAGGAATATATAGAAACAAATGACAACAACAACACAAAGCCCCAACTTCTGTGGGACGTAGTGAAAGCAGTCTTAAGAGGAAAGTATATAGCGATCCAGGCACATGTTAAGAAGGAAGAACAATCCCAAATGAATAGTCTAACATCACAATTATCGAAATTGGAAAAAGAAGAACAAATGAGGCCTAAAGTCAGAAGAAGGAGGGACATAATAAAGATCAGAGAAGAAATAAACAAAATTGAGAAGAATAAAACAATAGCAAAAATCAATGAAACCAAGAGCTGGTTCTTTAAGAAAATAAACAAAATAGATAAGCCTCTAGACAAACTTATTAAGAGAAAAAGAGAACCAACACAAATCAACAGAATCAGAAATGAGAATGGAAAAATAACGACAGACTCCACAGAAATACAAAGAATTATTAAAGACTACTATGAAAACCTATATGCCAACAAGCTGGAAAACCTAGAAGAAATGGACAACTTCCTAGAAAAATACAACCTTCCAAGACTGACCAAGGAAGAAACACAAAAATTAAACAAACCAATTGCGAGCAAAGAAATTGAAACAGTATTCAAAAAACTACCTAAGAACAAAACCCCTGGGCAGGACAGATTTACCTCAGAATTTTATCAGACACACACAGAAGACATAATACCCATTCTCCTTAAAGTTTTCCAAGAAATAGAAGAGGAGGGAATACTCCCAAACTCATTCTATGAAGCCAACATCACCCTAATACTAAAACCAGGCAATGACCCCACCAAAAAAGAAAATTACAGATCAATATCCCTGATGAATGTAGATGCAAAAATACTTAATAAAATGTTAGCAAACTGAATTCAAACGTATATGAAAAGAATCATACACCATGACCAAGTGGTATTCATTCCAGGGATGCAAGGAGTGTACAACATTCAAAAATCCATCAACATCATCCACCACATCAACAAAAAGAAAGACAAAAACCACATGATCATCTCCATAGATGCTGAAAAAGCATTTGACAAAATTCAACATCCATTCATGATAAAAACTGTCAACAAAATGGGAATAGAGGGCAAGTACCTCAACATAATAAAGGCCATATATTATAAAACCACAGCCAACATTATACTGAACAGCGAGAAGATGAAAGCTTTTCCCCTGAGATAGGGAACTAGACAGGGATGCCCACTCTCCCCACTGCTATTTAACATAGTACTGGAGGTCCTAGCCATGGCAATTAGACAAAACAAAGAAATACAAGGAATCCAGATTGGTAAAGAAGGAGTTAAACTGTCACTCTTTGCAGATGACATGATATTGTACATAAAAAACCCTAAAGACTCTACCCCAAAACTACTAGAACTGATATCGGAATACAGCAAAGTTGCAGGATACAAAATTAACACACAGAAATCTGTAGCTTTCCTATACACTAACAGTGAACCAATAGAAAGAGAAATCAGGAAAACAATTCCATTCACAATTGCATCAATAAAGAAAAAAATACCTAGGAGTAAATCTAACCGAAGAAGTGAATGACCTATACTCTGAAAACTACAAGTCACTCTTAAGAGAAATTAAAGGGGACACTAACAAATGGAAACTCATCCCATGCTCGTGGCTAGGAAGAATTAATATCGTACAAATGGCCATCCTGCCCAAAGCAATATACAGATTTGATGCAATCCCTATGAAACTACCAGCAACATTCTTCAATGAACTGGAACAAATAATTCAAAAATTCATATGGAAACACCAAAGACCCTGAATCGCCAAAGCAATCCTGAGAAAGAAGAATAAAGTAGGGGGTATCTCACTCCCAAACTTCAAGCTCTACTATAAAGCCATAGTAATCAAGACAATTTGGTACTGGCACAAGAACAGAGCCACAGACCAATGGAACACACTAGAGACTCCAGACATTAACCCAAACATATATGGTCAATTAATATTTGATAAAGGAGCCATGGACATACAATGGCGAAATGACAGTCTGTTCAACAGATGGTGCTGGCAAAACTGGACAGCTACATGTAGGAGAATGAAACTGGACCATTGTCTAACCCCATACACAAAAGTAAATCCAAAATGGATCAAAGACCTGAATGTAAGTCATGAAACCATTAAACTCGTGGAAAAAAACCTAGGCAAAAACCTCTTAGATATAAACATGAGTGACCTCTTCTTGAACATATCTCCCCGGGCAAGGAAAACAACAGCAAAAATGAACAAGTGGGACTATATTAAGCTGAAAAGCTTCTGTACAGCAAAAGACACCTCAATAGAACAAAAAGGAACCCTACAGTATTGGAGAATATATTTGAAAATGACACATCCGATAAAGGCTTGATTTCCAGAATATATAAAGAGCCTCAAAAAACAAAAAACAAATAACCCAATTAAAAAATGGGCAGAGGAACTGAACAGACAATTCTCCAAAAAAGAAATACAGATGGCCAACAGACACATGAAAAGATGCTCCACATCACTGATTATCAGAGAAATGCAAATTAAAACTACAATGAGGTATCACCTCACAGCAGTAAGGATGGCTGCCATTCAAAAGACAAACAACAACAAATGTTGACGAGGCTGTGGAGAAAGGGGAACCCTCCTACACTGCTGGTGGGAATGTAAATTAGTTCAACCATTGTGGAAAGCAGTATGGAAGTTCATCAAAATGCTCAAAATAGACCTACGATTTGACCCAGGAATTCCACTCCTAGGAATTTACCCTAAGAACGCAGCAATCAAGTTTGAGAAAGACAGATGCACCCCTATGTTTATTGCAGCACTATTTACAATAGCCAAGAATTGGAAGCAATGTAAATGTCCATAGGTAGTTGAATGGATAAAGAAGATGTGGTATATATACACAATGGAATACTACTCAGCCATAAGAAGAGGGCAAATCCCACCATTTGCAGCAGCATGGATGGAGCTGGAGGGTACTATACTCAGTGAAATAAGCCAAGCGGAGAAAGAGAAATACCAAATGATTTCACTCATCTGTGGAGTATAAGAACAAAGGAAAAACTGAAGGAACAAAACAGCAGCGGAATCACAGAACCCAAGAATGGACTAACAGGTACCAAAGGGAAAGGGACTGGGGAGGATGGGTGGGTAGGGACGGATAAGGGGGGAAAGGAGAAGGGGATTATTAAGATTAGCATGCATAGGGAGGGATGGGAGAAAGGGGAGGGCTGTACAACACAGAGAATACAAGTAGTGATTCTACATTTTGCTATGTTGATGGACAGTGACTGTAAAGGGGTTTATAGGGGGAACCTGGTATAAGGGAGAGCCTAGTAAACATAATATTCTTCATGTAAGTGTAGATTAAAGATAACAAAAAAAAAGAAAGAAAAGGGGGATTACTCCCTGATAGGGTAAAACTAACTGTAAATCAACGATTAATGCATGCTTTAAATATCCTTAATTTTGATCACTTAAAGGGTGTCAGATGTTCAGCTATGGAGGTACACTTTTCTGATAATATTCCTTTCTCTTAACAACAACAACAAAAAAAAGCAGTTCCTGTGTGGTGACCTCCAATGAGTTCTACACAATGGTATAAAGGGCATATCAAAGTGTGGGCAAAGGGTCTGTTTGTGTTTATACAGAGGATCAAAGCCTAATTTGGCTACCCCGAAAATGAACTAAGATACGATATGAAGTAGAATTTCCAACATCAGCCCTCTCTGGAAGAGTCATACCAGAAGATGGTCATCTAAGAACCTCAACAAAGATCCAGGCGATGCTGCAGTTGTAGCTGCATTCATCCCACCAGTTCCTGGACTTGCCATTGGAATGAGGAAGGAGATATCTAAGCTGGCCTGTGCATACAGTAAAACAACCAATTTGACTGGATCTATACTATTGGAACTCAACCAAGAATTAGGAGAAGTGCAAATTGTAGCGCTCCAAAATCTTACAACTACAGACTATTTACTGCTAAAAGAACATAAGGGATGTGAACATTCCCCAGGAATGGGTTGTTTTAATTTGTCTGATTTCTCTCAGACTGTTCAAGTACAGCTGGACAATATCCACCATATCATAGATAAGTTTTCACAAATGCCTAAGGTGCCTAACTGGTTTTCTTGGTTTCACTGGAGATGGCTGGTAATTACAGGTATGCTTTGGTTATGTAACTATACTCCTATTATGCTAATGTGTGTGCGCAATTTAAGTAGTAGCTTAAAACCTATACATGCTGAAGTTACTCTACAAGAAGATATGTCAAAGAAATAATCAATCTTCCCATGTTTTCTTCTGCCTGCTACTTCTATAGCTTTTCTTCTTCCTTCCTAATTACAACCCTTAAATAGAATTCGTGCCTCATATCAAATTCACCGAGTATCATAATTCTTCCAAGTTGTAAAGATACCTCAAGACAAATGCTGGGCATAGAAGCCACAGGGCATAAATCTGCAAAGAAGTAAAAAGCTAACCTTTTCAAACAATATTGCCTCTCTCTCACTTACCAACTTTACATTTCCCTGTATGGCCCCGGAAGATGACTGGTTAGCCAGAAATGGGTAAGAATTCTCAAGGGAGGAACAACCTAAGACAGGCACAGTCTCAGGGGGGCCATCAGGTGAGATATTGTGGATCAACAGAGGTGAGGCTTAGAACCTCACCCCCCCTGTTTTGAGAGAAATCTTCTGCTTCCGTGGATGTTTTATTGCCCTTGTCTAGCTTGGATTAACACATAGTCTACAGGCACATACCTGATCATCTACATTTGCTCTCTAACAGCACTAAACTATGTTTTCTACCTTTATCTTGCATCTACCTACCACTTCAGCATTTTATTAAAAAAAATAATAATAATAATAATAAAGGGAGAAATGTGGGATTCACATATAAATCAAGTATAAAAATCAAACAAATATTCATCTTTGACCTGATTGTTTATAGTTCATAATGCGTGATCAAAACCGAAAGTGTCTGTGATGATTGCCCTTGTTCTGTTCACCATGTAAGAACTTGTTCATTATGCTTCAGAAGATTGGAGACTGATGAGAATTAGGCTTGGTGTGGATTAATGATTGTGCATTGAGCATTGAGTCCCCTATACAGAATTTTATTGTTGTTAACATCCATCTGATCAATAAATATGTGAGATGCCCTCTCAAAAACAAAAAAAAAACACACACACACAAAAAACAAGTCCCATCTATATGCTGCCTAAAAGAGACTCACTTTAAACCAAAACAAATACACAGCCTAAAAGTGAAGGAATGGAAAAGATATTTCATGGAACTATTAGGGAGGAAAAAGCAGGAGTTGCAGTACTTGTATCAGACAAAATAGACTTCAAAACAAAGAAAGTCACAAGAGACAAAAAAGCACATTACACAATGATAACTGGGTCAATCCAACAAGAGGATATAACTGTTATAAATATCTATGTGCCCAACACAGGCACACCTACATATGTGAAACAAATACTAACAGAATTAAAGTGGAAATAGAATGCAATGCATTCATTCTAGAAGACTTCAACACACCACTCACTTGGAAGGACAGATCCACCAGACAAAATAAGTAAGGAAACAGAGTCACTGAACAACACATTAGAACAGATGGACCTAACAGACATATACAGAACTCTCCACCCAAAAGCAGCAGAATACACATTCTTCTCAAATGCACATGGAACATTTTCAAGAATAGATCATAAACTAGGCCACAAAAAGAGCCTCGGTAAATTCCAAAAGAATGAAATTGTACCAACCAGTTTCTCAGACCACAAAGGTAGGAAACTAGAAATAAATTACAGAAAGAAAATGAAAAATCCCACAAACACACAGAGGCTTAACAACATGCCCCTAAAGAACCAATGGATCAATGACCAAATAAAAACAGAGATCAAGCAAATATTGGAGACAAATGACAACAATAATTCAACATCACAAAATCTGTGGGATGCAGCAAAGGCCATGCTAAGAGAAAAGTATATTGCAATAAAGGCCTACCACAGGAAGGAAGAACAATCCCATATGAACACTCTAAACTCACAATTAATAAAACTAGAAAAAGAAGAACAAATGAGGCACAAAGTCAGTAAAAGGAGGGGCATAATAGACATTATTAGAGCATAAATAAATAAAATCGAGAAGAATAAAACAAAGAAAGAATCAATGAAAGCAAGAGTTGGTTCTCTGAGAAAATTAAAAAAATAGATAAACCCCTAGCCAGACTTATCAAGTAAAAAGAGATGCTCCTCACATACACAGAATCAAAAGAGAAAGAAAAAAAATCACAATGGACACCACAGAAATACAAAGAATTATTAGAGAATACTATGACAAATTATATGCTAAAAAACTGAATAACCTAGAAGAAATGGACAATTTTCTAGAAAAATACAATCTACCAAGGTTAACCAGAAAGAAATAGAAAATCTGAACGAACCGATTACCAGCATTGAAATTGAACTGGTAATCAGAAACCTACCTAAGAACAAAACCACTGGACCAGATGGCTTCATCACTCAATTTTATAAAACATTTAGTGAAGACCTAATACCCATCCTCCTTAAAGTTTTCCAAAGAGCAGAAGAAGAGGGAATGCTTCCAAATTCATTATAGGAGGGCAGCAGCATTCTAATACCAAAAAACAGGCAAAGACACCACAAAAAAAGAAAATTACAGATCAATATCCTTGACGAAGATAGATGCAAAAATACTCAACAAAATATTAGCAAACCAATTTTAAAATACATCAAAAATATCGTCCATCATGATCAAGTAGGATTCATTCCAGGGATGCAAGGATGGTACAACATTAAAAAATCCATCAACATCATCCACCACATCAATAAAAAGAAGGACAAAAACCACATGATCATCTCCGCAGATACTGAAAAAGCATTCGACAAAATTCAACATCCATTCATTATAAAAACTCCCAAGAAAATGGGTATAGTGGGCAAGTACCTCAACATAATAAAGGCCATATATGATAAACCCACAGCCAACATCATATTTAACTGGGAGAAGCTGAAAGCTTTCCCTTTAAGATCAGGAACAAGACAAGGATGCCCACTTTACCCACTTCTATTCAACATAGTACTTGAGGACTTTGCCACGCAATCAGACAGCACAAAGAAATAAAAGGTATCCACATTGGCAAGGAAGAACTTAAACTGTCCCTGTTTGCAAATGACATGATATTGTACATAAAAAACCCTAAACAATCCACTCCAAAACTACTAGATCTAATATCTGAATTCAGCAAATTTGCAAGATACAAAATTAATATGCAGAAATATGCAGCATTCCTATACGCTAACAATAAACTAGCAAGAGAGTCAAATCAGGAAAACAATTTCATTCACAGTTGCATCAAAAAGAATAAAATACTTATGAATAAACCTAACCAAGGAAGTGAAACACATATACTCTAAAAACTACTAAACACTCATGAGAGAAATTAAAGAAGATACTAATAAATGGAAAAACATACCATGCTCAAGGTTAGGAAAATTAATATTGTCAAAATGGCCATCCTGCCTAAAGAAATATACAGATTCAATGTGATTCTTATCAAAATACCAATAGCATTCTTCAAAGAACTAGAGAAAATCATTCTAAAATTCATATGCAACCACAAAAGATGCTGAATAGCCAAAGCAATCATGAGAAGGAAGAATAAAGCTGGGGGGATTATGCTCCCCAACTTCAAGCTATACTAGGAAGCCACAGTAATCAAGCAATTTGGTACTGGCACAAGAACAGACCCATAGACCACTGGAACAGACTAGAGAGCCCTGATATAAACCCAACCATATATAGTCAATTAATATATGATAAAGGAGCAATGGACTTACAATGGGAAAATGACAGCCTCTTCAACAGCTGGTGTTGGCAGAACTGGACAGCTACATGCAAGAGAATGAAACTTGATTATTGTTTAACCGCATACACAAAAGTAAACTTGAAATGGATCAAAGACCTGAATGTAAGTCATGAAACCGTAAAACTCTTAGAAGACAAGATAGGCAAAAATCTCCTGAATATAAGCATGACCAACTTCTTCCTAAACACATCTCCTCGAGCAAGGGAAACAAAAGCAAAAATGAACTCATGGGACTACATCAAACTAAAAAGTTTCTGTTCAGCAAAGGACACCATCAACAGAACAAAAAGGCATTGTACAGTATAGGAGAATATATTTTTGAATGACATATTCAACAAGGGGTTAACATCCAAAATATATAAGCAACTTACATGCCTCAACAGCCAAAAAGCAAATAACCTGATTAACAAATGGGCAGAGGATATGAAGAGACAATTCTCCAAAGAAGAAATTCAGATGGCCAACAGACATATGAAAAGATGCTCCACATCACTAATTATCAGGGAAATGCAAATTAAAACCACAATGAGATATCGCCTCACACCAGTAAGGATGGCCAGCATCAAAAAGACTAAGAACAACAAATGCTGGCAAGGATGTGGAAAAAGGGGAGCCCTCCTACACTGCTGGTGGGAATGTAAGCTAGTTCAACCATTGTGGAAAGCAATATGGAGGTTCCTCAAAAAACTAAAAATAGAAATACCATTTGACCTGGGAGTCACACTCTATGGAATTTACCCAAAGAACACAATTTCTCAGATTCAAAAAGACATATGCACCCCTATGTTTATTGCAGCACTTTTACAATAGCCAAGATATGGAAACAACCTAAGTGTCCATCAGTAGATGAATGGCTGAAGAAGATGTGGTACATATACACAATTGAATACTATTCAGCCATAAGAAAGAAACAAATCTTACCATTTGCAACAACATGGATGGAGCTGGAGGACACTATGCTCAGCAAAATAAGCCAGGAGGAGAAAGACAAGTACCAAATGATTTTCCTCATTTGTGGAGTATAACAACAAAGCAAAACTGAAGGAAGAAAACAGCAGCAGACTCACAGATTCCAAGAAGGAACTGGTGGTTACCAAAGAGGAGTGGTGTGGGAGGATGGGTAGGGAGGGAGCGAAAACGGGATTGAGGGGTATTATGTTCAGTACACATGGTGTGAGGGGTCACAGGGAAAACAGTGTAGCACAGAGAAGGCAAATAGTGAACCTGTGGCATCTTACTAGACAGACAGTGACTGCATTGGGGTATGGGTGGGGACTTGATAATATGGGTAAATGTAGTAACCACATTGATTTTTCATGTGAAACCTTCATAAGCATGTATATCAATAATACCTTAATAAAAAATTTTTTTAAATAAAGGGCAAGAATAAACTAATGATGCTGATGATCTTTACCAGAGATGTGTTGCCTTGTTGCTTTCATAGGTTTCAGCAGTTTTGTTAAAACTGATTTTACCACAATTCATTGACAGAGCAACAAGCATTTCCTATTAAGTAAAAAATGTATGTAGTTTAAATTATTTCTGAGCACCTTGCCACATTTGCAAGGAAACATATGCATGAAAATTCTGATTTTTCAGTAGTGAGAACTGACGTATAGCATGTATTGGCTGTTGTTTACATTACTAAATATTGATCTATTTTTGTAACATGCCATATTCATATATATAATATTAACAGACTGGTGCAAAAAATTGAAATACATCTACTCATTTGATTCACACTGCATTTTTATATTAAAAGTTTTCTCTCAGAATAGATTTAAAAAATTTATTCTAGTAATTTTCACACTGTACATTCCATATTGTGCACCATACATTATGTATAAAACTTAAAAAAATCATTGTGCTGTTCTGCAATAAACATTTTATACATGATTTATTTGTTTAAAAATATTTAGTGAGGTCTAGGTGCTAAGTCCTAAGTGTTGGGATAGCAGCACTTTACCTCGTGTGTACATTTTATTCGGGGATGGGGGGATGTAGAGAAAGACAATAAGCAAATATATGAGTAAATGTGTTTATGATGTATCCAAGAGGTTGCATTGTTAACGGGAGGTCCCAGTACGAGATAATGTGGACTTTTTGAGAAGGTGAATTTGGTGGGAGCTAAACTAGAAAGTGGAAATAGTAAGCGTTGTGTTTTTTTTAAAAAGAGTTCAGGTACAAGAGCATATTTGTTGATAATTCAGTAGATAAGGAGAGGTTGGTGACCAATAAAGAGAGAGGGGGTGAAGCAGGAGAAATTCTTGGGTTGAGGAGAAGTGGGTTGCAGACTGTATGAGGGAGCAGGTTCTTTTCTGAGAGAAGACATGGACACAAGAACAGGTCATTTGCGGATGGAATGACTTGAGAGGTCTCTGATTATGAATCTTTAAAATAAATTTGAGGGGCAGTAACTGGCAGACATGGTACTGTGGGGTAAAGGGATTGAGAAAAAAAGGAGAAAGCATTAAATTGGAGTAATTTCTGGTCCTCAGAAAGCACTCAATCTAGAAGCATAACTGCATTTTGACACAGTGCTGAGTACCCATTTGAGGTCATAAGTGTGTGTGTGTGTCAACAGGAGGAATTTGCTTTATGTTTTTATTGAAGTGTTGCATGCATATTGTTCAATTACTCAAGTTGCACTAAAAGTCTTAAGTTTTTAAAACAAGTACTTTCAGTTTCTTTAACTGTTTCTTCTAGTATGAACCTCCATTTTTATTAATAATATACATATGTAGCATTTTTTATTTATCTGTTTTATTAGTGCTAAAAATTTTACCATAATACATAACCAGCAGATCCTTACTCATTGCCTCTTAGATGCCTCCCTCCACCACTCAATATAATTAAATCCATATTCAGAGTTTATAATGTTATTACTACATAAATATTGCTATTCACTTCTGAGCCATAATACACAAAGATTGCCGTCCTTTTACTTTTTTGGCTTTTTTTAAGTTAATTATCAAATTTATTTTAATTTGCTAAATTTTCTATGCTTTGTGGCTAATTACTAAACTCTCCAGCAACTTTTCATAGACTTGTCCACCATACTGAAATATCAGAGAGACTATTAGAGCCCTATTTCTTTTGGAGACTTCCAAAGCCCCTGCTCCTTTGGGCTAACCTGGACTGCTTACTCTCTAGGCCTGCTCTACAAGGATTTCTAAGACTTCTCTTCAGTATCAACTCTGTGTCCTGGGTCCCATTTGCCCTCTTCCTCAATTTTCTTCCTCATTTAACAAGGGCACAGTGTGCATGGGATGTTAACTTTTTGAGATCTTTTGTTTGAAATACTACACTCATATTCAATGAGTTTGGCTGGCTCAAACTCAGGTTTGAAAATCCCATGATCTAATGAGTCAAAAGATTGATTATTTTCTGGGTATTTCCATTATCTTCTGTTTTCACTATTTCTTTGATTCTTCCTCATTTTTAATATGTGAATGGCTACACTCACAGATAGTGTCATCATCCCCGATTTTCTGAAATTTCCCCTTGAAGAGTCTTTGTATGGTTCTTTTTTTCATTCACTGTACCTGACATCTCATCAATCTGGGGAAGATTTCTACATTATTTCTTTGACAGTTCTCTGCTTTATTTTCTCTGTTCTTTCTTTCTAGAACTCTTATTATTTAGATATTGAACCTTCTGAATTGATCCTTAAATTTGCTTACTTTTATCTAATATTTTCCTTGTCTTTATATTCTATTTTTTAGAAGAATGTTCTGAGTTTACCTTCCAACATTTTCATTATGTTTAAAATTTTTGAGGCTGTATTTAAAATTTCCTAAAGCTCTTTAAAAATTTTTTCTCTTTCATAAACCCATGTCTTTCTTGTCATTTCTCCACATATTTTTATTCTTAGCTTTTTAGGTGTATTTTAGAGTAAAACCCTAAAAAGATGATCAATGGGTCTCTAGCATGGGCTGAACCAATGGACTGTTGGGCAATATATACATATATATCTTGTTATCATTAACCTACAATTACATGAAGAACATTGTTTACTAGGCTTCCCCCTACACCAAGTACCCCCAACACACCCCATTACAGTCACTGTCCATCAGTGTACTAAGATGCTGTAGAATCACTACTTGTTTTCACTGTGTTGCACAGCCCTCCCCATGCCCCCCACATTATATATGCTAATTGTAATGCCCCCCTTTCTTTTTCCCTGCCCTTATCCCTCCCTTCTCACCCATCCTCACTAGTCCCTTTCTCTTTGGTAAATGTTAGTTCATTCTTGGGTTCTGTGATTCTGCTGCTGTTTTGTTCCATCAGTTTTTCTTTGTTCTTATACTCCACATATGAGTGAAATCATTTGATACTTGTCTTTCTCTGCCTGGCTTATTTCACTGAGCATAATACCCTCTAGCTACATCCATGTTGCTGCAAATGGTAGGATTTGTTTTCTTCTTATGGCTGAATAATATTCCATTGTGTATATGGACCACATCTTCTTTATCCATTCATCTACTGATGGACACTTAGGTTGCTTCCATTTCTTGGCTATTGTAAATAGTGCTGTGATAAACATAGGGGTGCATCTGTCTTTTTCAAGCTGGGCTGCTGCATTCTTAGGGTAAATTCCTAGAAGTGGAATTCCTGGGTCAAATGGTATTTCTATTTTGAGCTTTCTGAGGAATCTCCATACTGCTTTACACAATGGTTGAACTAATTTACATTCCCACCAGCAGTGTAGGAGGGTTCCCCTTTCTCCACAACCTCACCTACATTTGTTGTTGTTTGTCTTTTGGATGGTGGTGATCTTTACTGGTGTGAGGTGATGTCTTATTGTGGTTTTAATTTGCATTTCTCTGATGACTAGCGATGTGGAGCATCTTTTCATGTGTCTGTTGGCCATCTGAATTTCTTCATTGGAGAACTGTCTGTTCAGCTCCTTTGCCCATGTTTTTAATTGGATTATTTGCTTTTATGTTTGTTGAGGTGCATGAGCTCTTTTTATATTTTGGATGTCAACCCTTTATCGGATCTGTCATTTATGAATATATTCTCCCAAACTATAAGATACCTTTTTGTTCTATTGATGGTGTCCTTTGCTGTACAGAATGATTTCAGCTTCATATAGTCCCACTTGTTCATTTTTGCTTTTGTTTCCCTTGCCCAGGGAGATATGTTCATGAAGAAGTTGTTCATGTTTATGTCCAAGAGATTTTTGCCTTTGTTTTTTTCTAGGAGTTTTATGGTTTCATGACTTACATTCAGGTCTTTGATCCATTTTGAATTTACTTTTGTGTATGGGGTTAGACAGTGATCCAGTTTCATTCTCTTACATGTAGCTGTCCAGTTTTGCCAGCACCATCTGTTGAAGAGACTGACATTTCCCCATTGTATGTCCATGGCTCCTTCATCACATATTAATTGGTCATATATGTTTGGGTTAATGTCTGGAGTCTTTTCTGTTCCACTGGTCTGTGGGTCTGTTCTTGTGCCAGGAGCAAACTGTCTTGATTACTGTGGCTTTGTAGTAGAGTTTGAAGTTGGGGAGTGAGATCCCCCCCACTTTATTCTTCCTTCTCAGAATTCCTTTGGCTATTTGGGTTCTTTAGTGTTTCCATATGAATTTTTGAACTATTTGTTCCAGTTCATTGAAGAATGTTGTTGGTAATTTGATAGGGATTGCAGCAAATCTATATATTGCTTAGGGCAGGATGGCCTTTTTGACAGTATTAATTCTTCCTAGCCACAAGCATGGGATGAGTTTCCATTTGCTAGTGTCCTCTTTAATTTCTCTTAAGAGTATCTTGTAGTTTTCAGGATATAGGTCTTCCACTTCCTTGGTTAGGTTTATTCTTAGGTATTTTATTCTTTTTGATGCTATTTTGAATGGAATTGTTTTCCTGATTTCTCTTTCTATTAGTTCATTGTTAATGTATAGGAAAGTCACAGATTTCTTTGTGTTAATTTTGTATCCTGCAACTTTGCTGAATTCCGATATCAGTTCTAGTAGTTTTGGAGTGGAGTCCTTAGAGATTTTTATGTACAATGTCATGTCATCTGCAAATAGTGACAGTTTAACTTCTTCTTTACCAATCTGGATTCCTTGTATTTCTTTGTTTTGTCTCACTGCCATGGCTAGGACCTCCAGTACTATGTTGAATAACAGTGGGGAGAATGGGCATCCCTGTCTTGTTCCCAATTGCAGAGGAAAAGCTTTCAGCTTCTCGCTGTTCAGTATGATGTTGGTTGTGGGCTATCATATATGGCTTTTATTATGTTGAGGTACTTGCCCTGTATAACCAATGGATGTTGAATTTTGTCGAATGCTTTTTCAGCATCTATGGAGATGATCATGTGGTTTTTGTCTTTCTTTTTGTTGATGTGGTGGATGATCTTGATGGATTTTCAAATGTTGTACCATCCTTGCATCCCTGGGATGAATCCCACTTGGTCGTGGTGTATAATCCTTTAGATGTATTTTTGAATTCGGTTTGCTGATATTTTGTTGAGTATTTTTGCATCTACGTTCATCAGGGATATTGGTCTGTAGTTTTGTTTTTTGGTGGGGTCTTTGCCTGGTTTTGGTATTAGGGTGATGTTGACTTCATAGAATCAGTTTGGGAGTATTCCCTCCTCTTATATTTTTTGGAAAACTTTAAGGAGAATGGGTTTTATGTCTTTGCTGTATGTCTGATAAAATTCCGAGGTAAATCCATCTGGCCCGGGGATTTTGTTTCTGTGTAGTTTTTTTATTACCACTTCAATTTCTTTGATGGTAATTGGTTTGTTTAGATTTTGTGTTTCTTCCTTGGTCAGTCTTGGAAAGTTGTGTTTTTCTAAGAAGTTGTACATTTCTTCTATGTTTTCCAGCTTGTTAGCATATAGGTTTTCAAAGTATTCTCTTATAATTCTTTGTATTTCTGTGGGGTCTGTCGTGATTTTTCCTTGCTTGTTTCTGATTCTGTTGATGTGTGTTGATTCTCTTTTTCTCTTAATAAGTCTGGCTAGAGGCTTATCTATTTTGTTTATTTTCTCAAAGAACCAGCTCTTGGTTTCATTGATTTTTTTCTATTGTTTTATTCTTCTCAATTTTATTTATTTCTTCTCTGATCTTTATTATGTCCCTCCTTATTGGGCTATATTTTAAGGCAATGAGCCTCCTTTTCTAGGTGCCAACCTATTATTTAATTTGTAGGTCTTTATTCTGATGTCTTTCAACCTCTCAATTAAGAGAGACTTCAATCTTTCACTTTGTGGTGGTGGCAGGAGTTTGGTATGGAGTTTGGGTGTAAGATTAAGTACTGGTGTTTCGGCAGATGTGAAGGAAAATGAAAATGAAAATACGGTTTTCACCATTAAGCATGTAAATAGGCAATTTTTGGAGCTGCACCTTATGGCTGTGCTCTTCTTGACCTGTTCTTTCTATCCAGAGTCTTTGGCATGATTTCCCCAGAGAATAGATCTGAATGGGTAGATGCACTTGGGTTTTGGGTATCTGAGAACTCCTTACAGGTATTCAACAAGTTATTTTCAAGTAGGGGTACATTCTGCCATTGAGGTGCTCAGTATCTCTGTCTTTTGGGCTTTCTAGGGTGTCCGTTGAGTAAATGCACTATGGAGGCTCTTTCTGCAGGTGTTTGGGTCTCAGCTCGTTCCTCCACAGCTCCAGGTGGAGGATGACTGGCTTCTAATGTTGTTATCATTTGATGTCCAGTTTCACTGCTGTGCCTTTAGAGGTTTATATGGCCTTTATTCTTTGTTGTTGTCATTTTGGTGGGTCTGGAAAGGAGATGTAAATGCATATGCTCCACCTACCAGCTTTTATAATTTTCTTCATCTACATTTAGCTGCTCTGGTGTATTCATAGAAAAGGCAGGTCCTTGGGGTTCACTCAGAAGTGTAGTTTTTTCCCAGTAAATGACTCAGAGAGAAATGTGAAAGGGATTCACAATATTATCAAGAGAATACTTTTATTAATGGGCTGTGGAATTTAAGTTAGGTAAGAACAGAAGTAAAGACATGAGGTGATCATGAAGAATGTAAAACCTATTTTGGGGTCAGTGGTTTGGGAATCTGAATAAGAATGGAGAATATTAAGTGAATATACTAGATGGAGTATGTGGTCTGTAACTACAGGGCACTCCAGTCAGAAAGAGGGGCATTTGAGATTCATAATGCAGCTGTAGGTGTTGACAACGTCCAGAACGTGACCATGAGAGTGAATAGATCTTCAAGTACAGAAGAAAAGCTGACTGGGGAGAGGTCAGAGAACTGAAAGGACTGAGAATATTTTGAAGACAACACTCACTGACACTCCCGGCACTAAGAATGGTTACAGGAGTGTATGAGTACAGATGAAAGACAAAAGCAAGAAATGCAGTGAAACAGGAGCAGTGAGGGCGGGCAAATGGTCAGCACCATTCTCAAGGAACCGCCTGCTCTCTGTTATGGTGAGGAGGTAAAGGAAACCATCCCAGAAGAAGGTAAGGTGATGGGAAAGGATTTTGGCCACATATCTGGAGGTCTGGGAACAGAAGAGTCTGGGAAAATGAAAAGAGGTGAGGGATTTATCTTGATTAGCAAATATATTTTGCAAAATGAGATTAAAAATCCTTGGTCAAAAGAGATGACCTGGGAAGAACCATGGAGAAAAGTTAGTTTAAGCTGAAGCCCTGAATGCCTTTTGGTAGGTTTAGGGGAGCTGCTCCATTCATGAGTGAAAATGATGTGATGGCTTGGTGTAGAAGGGCAATTAACATAAGCAATCCTAAATAAGTGCCTGTTGATCAAGATTCTCAATAATGACCTTTGGATTAAATCTAAATGTTCAATGATACATGAATAATCAATATTATTTGAAAATAATTCTTGTAATGAAGGGCAAAACAAGTTTATGATAAAATGAAAGTACAAAGGGAAGTATTCTGATAGTACACACACAGTATGATCTTAATTTTAAAAGTACAAAATACACCAAACTATTAATTTTGAGTACTCTTGAGGTTTTCTCTTTAAGCACTTCTGAATTTTGAAATTTGCTATGATAAATATATTAAAATACTATTATCTTATAAGAAACAGCAAAAATCTTAAAAAGTACATCACAACATCCATGAATTGAATCTTTTCTTTTACTTAGATGTGGGATCTTTGTTTTAAAGTTAGTAAACAAAACCTTGAGATTAATAAGTCAGTTTGCTTCAAGATGTCCCCAGGCTGTGACACTTTCATCCCAAAGCCGGATTATTTCTGAATAATCCCAAGCCAATCATTTCCAAACTGGACGTGTCAGCATCACTGAGAAAACTATTTTAAAAATGATAAAAAAAAAAGATATCTCATGGCCCCACGTGGGAATTACTGAAGTGGGGAATTCTTTATGATGATTAGATAGCATTTTAAAAGGAATGGCTGTCATGCAACACTATAAAATGAAAATTATATTGCATCTAATGAATAACTAAATAATCTAATAAGCAGTCACTGTGTTTTTTTTCTTCAGTTTGAAACTAGAAGGAGTAAAGATCTTCTATGTACTCCTTCGGCTTCCACGTGTGCCCATGTACTTCCATAGACTTTCATTATACTCCTGCTATCACAAGGGAAACCCCATAGACAAAATATCAGTAACCTTCCAGAAGACTAAAAAGGAAGAGAAAGGAAGGCTCACTGGTGAGGGATTTCAGGAGTGGAGGAACCCCTGGGCATAAATTTCCTGTTGCTTTTGTTTGTTTTTTTCTTGCCTTGTATGTCTCTGCCTAGGCAGTAGAAAAGGCTGTAATCCATAAAATCCTTAGGTGTAGTCAGTAAAAGCGCCCTGCAAAGCGTGCTTTCTCTGTCCATAAAACTGGTCAAAGGTGGCCTAGTAGAACCGAAACCTTTTAACTATACCAACCTGTTGCACAGAACAATACCAATGAAGAATGTATGCCATTTTTCCATCTTAAGGGCTGAATTTTTCTGAAATGGTCTGAAAGTAGCTCATTTTTATCTCAGATTGAAATTTCGGGGGCCAGGGTCTCTTGAGGGTTGGAAGAGCCCTTTGCGGGCTGCATATCATCCTTACTATAGAACCTAGGGTCCACTCTCTCTTCTGAGATTTCTAGGGTCCCTGCTTTAGTGCCCACTCAGCCTAGTCATGATACTCTTCTCTGGGCCAGCACCCCATGATAAATGAATAAAGTCCTTATTTCTTGAGGGTATTTACATTGACTGTTTCTAGAGCACTCTAGTTACCTCCTCAGCCCACTTATCTGCATATTAAGGGCTATCACTCAGAGTTTCCATAATAATTTTGACTCACTTTCTTTATCCTTACTGTTTCTGTGATGAAGGTGACTTGGGTGACAAGCATAAGTGTCATCTTGATAATCAGGGATCACATTTGACTAAGTTATATACAGAATTGCATAAAATAGTGCTACAACATGAGCAGTTAGAAATTAAAAACCCAACTTTTCTCTTCCCTTGTATACCGGGATAACCTTGAGTAAATGATTTAAGTTCTCAAAGCCTTTCTTTATATGCAAATATCCACAATATACTCTTTAAGTCTCAGAAATGCTATGACTATATAATAGTTCCAAGAATGGGAAAACATTATGAATTCTTCAAAAAAAATGATGCTATATAAACTCAACAATGTTTGATTTTGTTTAATAACAGTGGTAAATAAATGGACTATTTCTTTCTTTGCTCTTTTGCTTCTGCAACCTGCTACTCTGAAATGTATTTGGTGTGTCTTGTCCCTTTCCTTCAAAGAACAGGTTGGGTAAAGAGTTAGTGAATACTTGAATCTTAAATGTCCTTTAATTTTCCTTCAATCCTCCATTTTTGCTGTATGCACTTTGCTTCAAATAATAAGTTTTCTACATGGATTCAGTTATAAATACAATATAACCCTGGTATTGACTAGTACCTAATTAATAGCAAAAATATATGATAGAGCCTTGTCCAATTAATTTTTTCTCCCAAAGACTTAGAACAGTATGCCTTAATTACACTTTCATTTTCAAGTTGTCTATGATTATAGTAACAGATGCTACATTTTTAATAAGTTTTTAAAATGGGAAGAATGTGCATCAAAAAGAATAAAATACCTAGGAATAACTCTAACCAAGGAAATGTAAGACCTATACTCGGAAAACTGTAAGACACTCATCAGAGAAATTAAAGAAGACACCAATAAATGGAAATCTATCCTGTGCTCATGGAGAGAAGAATTGTCAAAATGGCCATCCTGCCTAAAGCAAATTACAGATTCACCACAATTCCTAACAAAATACCAATAGCAAATTTCAGAACAATCATTCTGAAATTTATATGGAACCACAAAAGACCCTGAATAGACAAAGCAATCCTGAGAAAGAAGAACAAAGCTGTGGGGATTCAGATCCCTGACTTTAAGCTCTACTACAAAGCCACAGTAATCAAAACAGTTTGATACTGGCACAAGAACAGACCCATAGACCAGTGGAACAGAATAGAGAGTCCAGATATAAACCCACACACATATACAGTCAATTAATATATGGTAAAGGAATCAAATATACAATGGGGAAAGGACAGCTTTTTCAACAACTGGTGTTGGGAAAACTAGAGAGCTACATGTACGAGAAGGAAACTGGATTACTTTCTAACTCCATATACAAAAATAAACTCGAAATGGATCAAGGACCTGAATGTAAGTCATGAAAACCATAAAACTCTTAGAAGAAAACACAGGCAAAAATTTCTTGAATATAAGCCTGAGCAATTTTTTTCCTGGACACATCTCCTCAGGCAAGGTAAACAAAATCTAGAATAAATTAAGTAGGACTACATCAAACTAAAAAGCTTCTACACAGCAAAGGACATCATCAGCAAAATAAGAAGACATCCTACAGAATAGGAGAATATATTCATAAATGACATATCTGATAAGTTAACATCCAAAATATATAAAGAGCACACATGCCTCAACACCTAAAAAAAAATAGCCCAATTAAAAAATGGGCAGAGGATATAAACAGACACATCTCCAAAGAAGAAATTCAGATGGCCAACAGGCACATGAAAAGATGCTCCACATCACTAATTTATCACTGGTTTAACAGGGAAATACAAATTAAAACCACAATGAGATATCACCTTACACCAGTGAGGATAGCCAACATCCAAAAGACAAGGAACAACAAATGCTGGCGAGGATGCGGAAAAAGGGGAACCTTCCTACACTGTTGGTGGGAATGTAAATTTGTTCAACCATTGTGGAAAGCAATATGGAGGTTTCTCAAAAAACTAAAAATGGAAATACCATTTGACCCAGGAACTCCTAGGAATTTACCCAAAGAACACAATTTCTCAGATTCAAAAACACATATGCACCCCTCTGTTTATGGCAACACTATTTACAATAGCCAAGACACTGAAGCAATCTAAGAGTCCATCAGTAGATGAATGGATAAAGAAGATGTGGTACATATACACAATGGAATATTATTCAGCCATAAGAAGAAAACAAATCCTACCATTTGCAACAACATGGATGGAGCTGGAGGGTATCAGGTTCAGTGACATAAACCAGGCAGAGAAAGACAAGTACCAAATGATTTCACTCATTTGTGGAGTATAACAACAAAGCAAAACTGAAGTAAGAAAACAGCAGCAGAATCACAGACTCCAATAAGGGACTAGCGGTTACCAGAGGGGATGAGGTAGTGAGGGTGGTTGGGGAGGGAGGTAGAGGGGGATTATGGGACATTATGATTAGCACACATAATGTAGGGGGGGGTCACATGGAAGGCAGTACAGCACAGAGAAGACAAGTAGTGACTGTTAAGCATCTTACTATGCTGATGGACAGTGACTGCAGTGGGGTGTGGGGAGAGATTTGATGATATGGGTAAATGTAATAACCACTATGTTGCTCATGTGAAACCTTCATAGGATTGTGTATCAATGATACCTTAATGAAAATAAAAAGAAATATCATTTTACCCAGTAATTTCACTCCTAGGAATTTATCTGAAAAAAAACAAAATCCCTGATTTGAAAAGAAGTATGTGTCCTTATGTTTATCACCACACTATTTACAATAGCCAAGATATGGAAGATATCTGTGTCCATCAATAGATGACTAGATAAAGAAGATGTGATACATATATACAATGAAATATTATTCAGCCATTAAAAGAAAAGAAATCATGCCTATTGCTACAACATGGATGGAGCTAGAGGGTAGTAAGCTCAATGAAATAAGCCAGCTGGAGAAAGATAAACACTGTATAATTTCATTTATTTGTGGAATACAAAAACAGAAGGAACAAAATAGCAGTAGACTCAGTGACACTGAGAAGTGACTAGTGGTTACCAAGGGAGAAGGGCTGGGGCTGGGGGTGGTGGTGAGGGGGACACAAATATAGGGCACAATAATTTGCCGTCACAATATAAGTTGGTCATGGGAACAGTAGTACAGCATGGAGAATATATTGAATGATTCCATAACATCTTTCTACACTGATAGATACCAAACTGCACTAGAGGGGATGGGGATTTAATAATATGGGTAACTTGAATCACTATGTTTTTTTTGAAGGCAATATAAGATTTTATAGCAACAATACTTAAATAAATAAATCAATAAATAAAAAAGGTAAGAATGAAGGAATGGGTGTTACATCAAACCCATTTGTATATTGGAAAGTTAATTCAAAACCACAAATTTTCCACAAGAAGCCCCTACTGTGTCTGTGTTGGTGCTAGCCATGGTGTTTAATGTATGTACTCTTTCTTAAAATAGCTAGTAAGGCTGTTTTCCTTAGTTTGCTCTCTATGATTACATTGCTGTTAACATTAAAATCTGTCATTTGTTTTCCTTCTTACCACAAAGAAAACTGTTCAGAGTTTAACTATGATGATACTGGAGTAACTGCAGTATCTGCCAGTTCCTCTGGCACAGAAACAAAAGAACCTGGGGGAAGACAGTTTAACAAGGAAGCCCAATTGTACAACAGCTCTTCAAAGAACTGTGATCACTGTAGCTGATTAGGTTTCTCTTTTATGAAAACTAAGGAAGTAGAAAATCTTCTAAAATCAATTCCACTGTTTTATGCTATTTTGTTTGATTGGATGCTTATGGGAGAAACTATGCATATTTGATGCTTTCAGGTGATTACCATTGTTGTCAACTCTCAAAAGCAAAGCAAACCAAAATAAACAAACAAAAACACCAAAACTTTTTTTTCCGCAGAGAGAAGGATGAAGGGAGTTTATAAAATAATTCGTTTTTTTTTTTTAAATGATACCACTGAAAATACACCTGGTATCCTGTTCTTCCATTTACATACACTCCTTATGCATATATAAAACTTCCATGTTTCCTCCTAACTTCTAAGGTCCAGGAAAGCTCCCCGGTCTGTCTTCTTCACGGCTTTGTCTACAGCCTCGCATGAGAGACATTTTGCAGTCAATCAGTATACAGTTTTTAAATTAAACTATCCTGAATACTTCTAACTTTTTGTATGGGTATCTGTAATGACCCTGAAAAAGAAGAAATTTTAGAAACCAAAAATAAGATTGATATTCCACCTCTTACCAGAGGCTGGGAGAAATTTCTTCAAATGAAAGAACAGGCAGATTAAGACAAACATACCTAGGCTTCGGCATCTTGAATAGGCAGGCTTTACTTGTAAGTTCAGTCTGTGACAAGCCATTTTGGTACTGGCAAGTATGCTTTTATCTTTCTAGGTGTTTTCAGTGGAGGATGCCCCAGAAAGCAGCCTGACCACAAGATACTGGTTAAGGGACATTATGTCCTGGAAGAGAAAGTCCCGACAGCCTAGGTGACAGAAGCTGGCGGTGGAGTTGGGAGAAAATTTTCATAATAGCTCAGGCTGTACACTGTATCTTACACAAATCAGTATCTATTATTCAATTCAGCAGATCCAAGGGCTGATTATCAAGGATAGAAGATTCTCTGCCTTAGTACCACAGAGTGGAGCTGAAAGTGGGATTGGTCACCGTTTGATTTGAGATGGATTTCAAATCACTCAGGCACAAGTGGAGCCAGGGATATGCGCACCTTATAATACTGTTTATTGACCTCAATTCACAGGGAAAAATAAATACCACCTTAAAAAGTATGTTAGGAAAAGTTGAAAGGAACATAATCTTAAAGATACAGAGAATGGTCTACTGTAAGAATAAATAGCTTCTATGAAGCAGATAAATGGTAAAGAGTAAAGAAAATGAAATAAGAATGAACAGGAATAATATTATGTGGAATACAGCTAAAAATTACATATTAGAGGTAATGAATATGAAATAGGCAAATCAAAAATATAGCTTATTGATGAAGAGAATAAGTTTGAGAAACTCACCCAGTACGTGGAAGACAAAGATACTTAACCTACTTATTTTTCAGTTTCCTCATCTGTAAAATACACGTAACAACACCTTTCTCTTTCACATACCTCATTTATTACTTGTCAAAGTGCTTATAATTGTACCTGTTACATATTAACCATTCTATGAATGTTACATATTATTAAGAATTTTGGATAATATTATTATAGGCAGTTATTTTATTAAGCTCTTAATATATACAATGTGAAGTGCTAATTATTAGAAATATAAAGGTTAAAGCTGCTGACATTTCGATACAAAGTTAGTCAAATGACTAGCAGAGTAAATACCAAAAGACTGAAGTAGGCAGGGAAGAGTTCCCTGCCCTAAAATAACACTGACGACTAAAGGACAGTACACAGGCCAGTCATTCTTATGGTCAGTTTGACAAACAGTCAGTTTTCTACTTGGCCAATTAAAACACAAGCTTTCAAACCATTGTTAGTCTTCCAAAGTTAACATCTGGCTCAATTGATTTTTCACTTCTTCTTTAAAAAAAAAATCATGGTTGTTTTTAATGGCATCTCTCTTAACAAAATCAGCACAGCAGTATGATTACTTTCGGTGGTAAACCACCAACAGACACCTAGAATGTTTTTCAGCTGTGGCTAACATTAGAGTGAAAAATAAATGGTACGAAATTTGAGGCTATGCCACATACCATGTTATGTAAATAGGAGAGAGTGATAAAAATTCATGCTGCAAAGGCAGTATTTGGCTTTTGTGATCAAGTCACTGACCCCATCCCCATTTCATACATGTAAGTAAACTGGAGCTGAAAGAAGTGAATTAAGCAGGTAGACATGACTCAGGTTGTGACTGAACAGCCAAAAGAGCCTACAACTCTTGACCCTCAGTATCAAGATGTCTTTAATATTCCAAATTGTTGTGTATTTTAATTGTTCCTTGTTTGAAAATGGAATACAGAGAAGACTTTAGTCCCTCTTCTAACATTCATTGCAGTTCATTACACTCCAACCTCTTGGCAAGAAGTATTTGTGATGTTTGTCCTCTCAGGTTTTGTTGTGAAATGATAAGAATATCAATAATGTATGTAAAAGTTGCTTAAAAGTGACCAAATGCACATAAGGTAGCACTATCATTTTGACTGTGTATATGCTTCTCAAATCTATTTTTTTGTGTGTGAAAAATGTAATATCCTATACTTTGACTGAGTATCAAAATAAAACGCTTATACACTAACAGTGTAAGCTTAGTCAACAAAAATGAGCTGAGCATGGTGACAGGAGCAGATGCCAAACGTAAAGACATAGCCTCTTTTCTCTCAAAAGCTACAATCTGTTTGATGTCATATATATACACAACAGAAATTTCAAAGAACTTCTAGACACGTTATTTTATTTGGTCCTGAAACCACTCCATGGAGCAGCCAAGGTAAACACTGTCACCCCATTTTTAAAATGGAGAAAGCAATGTTTATAGAAGTCTCACAAGGAAGAGCAGCAGAAAAGAAGTGCCACCTGAGGTCTTAGAGGAGAGAGAATGGGGGTTGTGGTGATCCATGACTCTTCTGAAATTAGTGGTATTTAACCAATTTTTTGAGTTTGTAAAACATCTATAATATTTGATTTCTCTTCTTAATTCCTCTCTTTCTTAAGTAAAAGCAACTATCCTTTACTATCCTTGCTGTCATTTCTTGGTGACTAGCCAGGACTCCTCCTTGACTGGGTTTGCCAGAACATCACATACAGAGGCCCCTGATGTGGGCATGGGAATGTCTGCACTGGGTTCTTCCAGGGAAGCCACTCCGAACTCTGCAATCTTAAGAATGAGAGAAGTGTAGGCCTGAGGATTGTGGGGGAGAATGTACATTATTAGGGTGTGGAAAAGGGAATTAATTCAATGGAGGATAAACATCCAATTAGTGTAAAGGCCAAACCAGTCAACAAAGCAAAAGCTGAGTATGGGTCAGAGAGAAAAAAGATAGGATTAGATGATCAAGGGCAGCTGGACAAGTGTGACAGTACACTAAAATATAAAGGGTAGAGGTATGAAAAGATTGTGAGGGAATGAGGATAGTCAGTTTAATCTACAAATGGAGAAATTATGTAATGGAAGGTAGTATGGATGCAAAAATATCACTAACCCTTTTGGCCAAACATTATTTTATCTATATGGTACAACATATTAATTTAGCAGCAGTTATCCTCTTACAGCTTATAAATTAAAAAAAAAATCTAGAAAGCTAGTTTGCAGTACAACAGAACTGCAAATGTTCGTAAGTAGGGTGAGGAAAGCCAACTGAGTGAAAAAGATTGACGATGTCATAAAGATGAAAGTCCCAAAGGAAAATGTTTCATGGAGACAAGGTCAAGAGCTGCACGGGCAATCTGAGAGAAGCCCTAATGAATAAACACTGTCTGCTGTACTATCATCATGCTACTCATAAAGCAGACATATTGTTTAGAAACATTTCCTAGAATGTTCATTTTCTATCTATTTAGTAAGTTTTTATAAGATTACATGGAGGCTACAGATAAACAAATGCATAGAGCTAAAGATTAGTCTGAGTCAGACAGAAAAACAAAGTTCACTGTGTGAAATATCACCAGAATTCCCTGGGCCACAACAGCAAAAGGAATAACTGAAACTGAATGGTGGTAATTCAGCAAGAAATAACTGGCCTTTAATATTGTTTTACATTCTACTCATAAAGAAAAATTTATCGTAGAATTAGTAAATTGGAAAGTTTAGGTGAATATGTCTGATTATTGTTCTCACACAACATTAATTATAAGAGCAATATATTGGCTATTGTGAGCAGTATCAAATAAGGCATTGTAGGATAATTAATCTTTTACAGATACTTTTCCATTATGAGATTATAAGTGGTTTGCAAAATTTAAACATAAAAATGACCTGGAATCCTTAGACATTCCAAGATGTATTAGATCTAATATATTTGGGTCAAGACATCAAGTATTGTGTTTTTTGAAAAACTTTGTAAAATGGTGGAGTTTTTCTTAATGTCAACACACCAAAGTAATTATAATAACTGCAAAAATTGAGCGCTTACTATGTACCTGGCATTGTTTTTGGTGTGTTAGCAGTATTAACCCATTTAACTCAGCACTTACACTATGACAAAGGTTCTATTACAGCCTACAATTTACTAAAAATATCGAAGAGAGTATATATGAAGAGAGTTTGCCCATGCTTATATAGCTAGGTAGCATCAGAGCCAGGACATCAACTCAGATACCTTGAATCCCAAATTCTATACACTTAGTCATGATACTCTTACTATCTCAAATCAAGATCATATACAGTTAAGGTAAGTGTGTGGCTCTACAGTGGAGCAGAGATGTAAGAAGATAAATCAGAAATGTGGAAGTAGGTGTTCTTGTTAGAGTCCCTCACTACCTAACTTAAAAAAAATATGTCTTTATCTTACTGGTATTTTTTTTCAGCAATGGGTATGTCATGTGTCTTGATGTATTTCATATAGCAGTAATTTTATCTCAGTTATAAAGGAAATAATTTTGAACACCATTATCTTATTTCCACAAATATGTGACTTCCTGGGATCTCTAGGGTCTTCAATATTAAGTGTATCTACAAATCATCAATAGTTACACTGAAGAAAGTAGAGCCTAGAGTATTACATAAGCTGGAGAAATCAGGGCCAGAAATGGTGTGTAAAACCTGAATACAAAGAGCAAACTCCTAAAAGCAGACACCCTCCTCAAGTCTTACTGCAGATATTTAAAAACTCTTCAATTTGCATTTCATTTAAAAAAATTAATCTTGGCAGAAGACTGTGGGAGAACAAAACAACAATGACAAAACCCAAACAGATGCAAATGTTTCTTTTTGATCTTAAATGCAGTTTCTATGACTTTTGTAGCATCATTGTGTCTACAAATTCCCACTGTTTGTGGTTTTTATTCCACAGAATAGGGCAAAGTATTGACAAACTGTATCATCTTTCTTACTCTTTAAAATGAGTCTTTAGTTCCACATAAATTCTGCAATTAAAGTTACCAGAGGAGAAGGTCTGATTCCTTTCTGTTAAATAAACAGGAAAAAAAGTCATAGTTTTTTACCAAACCCAAATACCTCCAGTCTTCATAAGACTTTTATGTAGCAGGTGGGGCATGAAGCTAAAACAATCCATAAATATTCAAGAACTCAGCTCAGCCCCAGCACACATTGCTGTGTTTATCTTTTACATTTCTTTGTTGTGTCTAATTCTCTTGATAGTCACTTCCTGATTTCCCCTCTAGATGTGGATATTTTCAGCTTCAATTTTCATGCTGTCTCATTTTTCTATTTTACTGTATTCAATGACAAAGGTAGTTTCTTTTGGGAACTTTGTTCCCTAACCTCTTTTCACTTAAAGAACACTGAATTCTAGATCCAGCTGAAGTTATTTGTTTGCAACTGGGAGTAAGTTAAAGCAAAGAAATGCAGCCATTTATTACAACAAAGGTTTCCTTTCCAAAATATAGTGAGAATAAGAAACTACACTATTTAATATGACTCTTGTTTTGGGTTTATTATGTAGAGATATGTGTAATGGTCATTTGTCCCAGCTAAAGACAGCCTTTATTTCTATTTTCACTGGTGTTTACCTTATAAATCAGGAAAACATTGATTAAAATTAAGTAGTCTTTCCCTTAAAGGCTTGAATGATGTTTCATAAAATGTTATGCTACACATCTTGTTAATAAGATGCATAAACCCTACATATTTTTGATAACATTTTTTTGTCTTCCTTTTCTTGATCTTGGTTTAGTCTTTTATCCATCAAAATTGTTTGCCCCCACTGGAGGGAGCCTGCCAGGGGAAGCATTACTCCTGCCAGGTAGATGGCAGTGCATATGGGAGGTGATAAATCATTTTGTCATTTCAAGGAAATCACAAATTCATGTGCTCCCATAGGAGACAATATTTTGCTATAAATTCTATGGCTGCCTATTCTTCATCTTGCACATGTCAGGAAGCTACTCAGTATATCAATGAAAATCTTGGCCATTGTTAACAAAGACCTTGATTAAATTGTTAACATGTAGTTATAGTTCCACTTGGATTTACCCACTGGGTGACTATTGGGATCTAGAAACATTTCTCAGAAGCAAAGGAGCACTCAAATCATCTTTCCATCATGGTTAAAAAAAAATAGAGGATGGAGAATAGACCTAAGTGGTATTTAAGGCTCCCTTCTATAATTTATGGAAGTCTTTCTCTGTATTTCTACTATTCTGTTCTACTCATTATAAAGTTAATTAGTTAACTAATTAATTAAACCCTGAACTAAGTGTGAGAGACATAATGGGGAAAATGAAGTAACATTTATCTTCATGGTTAGTTGATACTTTAGTGAATTGAGAGGTGTATGGGTGTAAGGGAGTAGTGTCTGTAATTTGTAGACTATCCAAAGGGTGTCAGAGCAAAATAGACTAAAGTCCTGAGACAACTGAAAACTTCATCTTGCATACATTTGCATATATATTCATGATAATTAGAAACCTCAAGCAATGGTGCCAAATTCAAAAGTTTTTTTTAAATAATGAAAAAGCTATATTAAAATGGATCACCAAGAACTACCAAACAATAATTTAGATATTATTCTGATGTTTAGATAGACTATTTAGAAGTTACTTTTGAATTATCTGCATAGAGACAAAGAACAAAGTCCTTCAAAACAAAGAAGAAAGAATTAGAAATGAACAAAGGAAAATTTGAATAGAAAGGGCCAATGAACTTTAAACTCTTTGCTAAGGACTCTTTTCTGTGTGTTTTTTTTTTAATTTTGCTTTTAAAACTACAGAAAATGCAACTTTAATTTGAGGAAAATCATTTTCAGTAATAGTAATTATTTAGGTTTATTCTTGCTAGGAATCCAGACAATTCATTGCATTTTTAAACTGAAAGGAATTTTCAGTAGTTTAATTTTAAAGAAACATCATTACTTTCTGATATTACCCTATACTTTTTATTTTTGAAACACATGCCATATCTATATCCCACCTGCCTTCCCAGCTCACTGTGGCTAACTAATTAAGGCGCTGATAGTTTTCTAGTTCCCAAGTAGATGCTTTCCATGCCTTACCTCACTAGACTTGTCTGACTGAATCCTCCTTGTGATTTCATGATAGTACTCTCCCAAATTATCTTTCTTCTCAGATTCTTCCTTATATTCCTTTCTGCACTCTGCCTATCCCTTTCAACTAATTACTTCAAAGTTAAAATCTCTAAATGTTAAGACTTCTTACTCAGCAATTATACTTGTGATTGATATACATTATCTAGTTCTTCATACCTTTGAACCCTAGAGGTAGAAGCTATTCCCAATTCATAGTTGAAAAATTAAGCTCAGAGAGTTAAATAACTTTTGTAAGTCATACAGCTTGTAAGTATTAGAGTGATAGCCCAAACCAAAAACAGTCCAATCAAAAGCTTCAGCACCTGCCACTACACAACCCTGTTTTTGATTAACAATCTGTCTAAGCACCAGACACCCATATTGAACTCTCCAGAAAATATCTCCATGTGGCTATTCTACAGGTTGTTGAGGGTCAGCATATCCAAGGTTGAATTCAACATCATCCTGCAAAACCTTCTAATGTTCTTCTTCTCTTAGTTCAAGACTGTTATTCCTAGCAACATGGTTGTACAAATCAGAAACCTGAGTGTTACCTGTATTAATTTGTTTTCACTCACCCCTATATCTGATTAGTTTTCAAGTTTTGCTCATTACTTTTGTACATAGTTTTATTTTTGTATCTTCCTCCTTATTCCCACAGCCATAGCAATCATCCAGGATCTCCTCTTTCCTCAGTTTAAATCAGTAGCCTCCTCAAAGATCAAGAACAAGGAGAGAGTATTAAAAGCAGTCAGAGACACAAAAAAGATCATGTATAAAGGAAAGTCCATCAGGCTATCAGCATACTTCTAAGCAGAAACTTTACAAGCCAGAAGGAAGTGGCATGATACATTTAATGCAGCAAAATGAAGGGTCTCCAACCAAGAATACTTGATCCAGTAAAATTGTCATTTAAATTTGAAGAATGGATTAAAAAATTTCCAGATAAGCAAAAGTTGAGGGAATTTACCTTCCACAGACCATCTCTACAGAGTATTTTAAAGGGACTGCTCTGGATGGAAGTGCTTCTAAGGCTAAATAGCTATCACCAGAGAAAATAAAACCACAGTAAAGGAAGTAGACCAATTAATTACTAAGCAAATACAAAATTAAATAAACTACCCACAAAGTCAGTCAAGGTATACAAAAGAATACAGAATATTACACCTAAAAATAAGGTGTGAAGGAGAAAGAAGGCAGAAAAAAAAAGAACCTTTAGATTGTGTTTGAAATAGCAAATAAGCAAGTTAAGTTAGACTGTTAGACAGTAAGGAAGCTGCCCTTTGATCTTTGGTAACCATGAATCTAAAGCCAGCAATGGTAATAGTACATAAATGAATGCACTAATCAAAAGACACAGTGTTACAGAATGGATAAAAAAACAAGACCCATCTATATGCTGCCTACAAGAGATGCACATCAAACCCAAAGACATACACAGACTGAAAGTGAAGGGATGGAAAAAGGTATTTCATGCAAATAATGCAGAGAAAAAAGCAGGAGTTGTGGTACTTGTAGCAGACAAAATAGATTTCAAAACAAAGAAAGTAACAAGAGACAAATAAGGATATTACATAATGATAAAGGGGTCAGTCCAAGAAGATATACCCATGATAAATATCTATGCACCCAATATAGGGGCAATTAAATATGTGAAACAAATAGTAACAGAATTAAAGAGGGAAACAGCATGCAATGCATTTAGTTTAGAAGGCTCTAACACACCTCTTGCTCCAAAAGACTGATCAACCAGAAAGAAAATAAGTAAGGAGAGAGAGGCACTAAACAACACATTAGAAAAGATGGACCTAACAGACACTACGCAGCAGGACACACATTCTTCTCAAGTGGACATGGAACATTTTCCAGAGTAGATAACATACTAGGACATAGGGCACAAAAAGAGCTTCAGTATATTCAGAAGGATTGAAGTTGTATGAACCAGCTTCTCAGACCACACAGGTATGAAACTAAAACTAAATTATGCAAAGAAAACAAAAAAGACCACAAACACATGGAGGCTTAGCATCATGCTCCTAAAGAATCAATGGATCAATGACCAAATAAGAACAGAGATCAAGCAAAATATGGAGACAACTCAATGCCCCCAAAACTGTGGGTTTCAGCAAAGGCAGTTCTAAGAGGAAAGTCCATTGCGATACAGGTTTACCTCAAGAAAGAACAATCCCAAATGAAGAGTCTAAACTCATAATTAATGAAACTAGAAGAAGAACACAAGAGGCCCAAAGTCAGTAGAAGGAGGGACATAATAAAGATTACAGCAGAAATAATAAAATTGAGAATAATAAAATAATAGAAAGAATCAATAAAATCAGGAGCTGGTTCTTTGAGGAAATACAATAGATAAACCCCTAGCCAGACATGTCAAGGAAAAAAAGTCTACCCACATAAACAGAATCAGAAATGAGAAAGGAAAAATTATAACAGACAGCAAGGGAATACAAAAATTATTAGAGAATACTATGAAAAATTACATGCTAACAAATCGTATAACCTAGAAGAAATGGACAACTTTCTAGAAAAATACAATCTTCCAAGATTGACCCAGGAAGAAATAGAAAATCTGAACAGACCAATTACCAGCAATGGAATTGAATTTGTAATCAAGAAACTACCTAAGAGCAAAACACCTGAACCATATGGATATACCACTGAATTTTATCAGACATTTAGAGAAGATCTAATATTCATCCTCCTTGAGGTTTTTCAAAAAGCAAGAGAGGAGGGAATATTTCCTAACTTATTCTATGAGGCCAGCATCACTTTAATATCAGAATCAGGCAAAGACACCATAACAAAGAATGTTATAGACCAATATCCCTGATTAACATAGATGCAAAGATATTCAACAAAATATTAGCAAATGAAATTAAAAATTACATCAAAAAGATCATCCATCATGATCAAGTGGAGTTTATTCAAGGGATACAAGGATGGCACAATATTCAAAAATCCATCAATATCATACAGCATATCAACAAAAAGGACAAAAATCACACGATCATCTCAATAGATGCTAAATAAGCAGTTGACAAAAATTCAATATCCATTCACGATAAAAACTCTCAACATAATGGATATAGAGGGCAAGTACCTTAACATAATAAAGGCCATGTATGACAAACCCACAGCCAACATCAAACTTAACTGTGAAAAGCTGGAAGCTTTTCCTCTAATATGGGGAACAACACAAGAATGTTCACTCTCACCATTTCTATTCAACATAGTACTGGAGGTCCTAGCTATGGTGATCAGACAAGACAAAGAAATAAAAGGCATCCAGATTGGCAAGGAAGAAGTTAAACTGTCACTATTTGCAGATGACATGATATTGTACTTAGAAAACCCCAAAGAATCTACTCCAAGACTACTAGAACTAATAACTGAATTCAGCAAAGCAGCAGGATACAAAATTAATAAACAGAAATCTTTTGCATTCCTATATACTAATGATGAACTAGCAGAAAGAAATCAGGAAACCAACTCCATTTACAATTACATAAAAAAGAATTAAATACCTAGGAATAAACCTAACCAAGGAGGTGAAAGACCTATCCTCTGAAAACTAAAAGACACTTGTGAGAGAAATTAAGATACCAAAAAATGGAAATACATACCATGCTCATGGATAGAAAGAATTAATATTGCCAAAATGGTCATCCAGCATAAAGCAGTCTACAGATTCAGTGCAATGCCTTATCAAAACACCAACTGCATTCTTCAGCGAATTAGAACAAATAGTTCTAAAATTCATATAGAACCATGAAAGACCCCAAATAGCCACAGCAATCCTAACAAGGAAGAACAAAGCTGGGGGGATTACACTCCCCATCTTCAAGTTCTACTACAAAGCCACAGTAATCAAGACAATTTGATACTGGCACAAGAACAGACTCATAGACCAATGGGACAGAATAGAGAGCCCAGATATAAACCCACACATATATAGCCAATTAATATATAAAGGAGTCATGGACACACAATGGGGAAATGACAGCCTCTTCACCAACTGATGTTGGCAAAACTGGATAGCTACATGTAAGAGAATGAAACTGGATTATTGTCTAACTCCCTACACAAAAGTAAACTCAAAATGGATCAAAGACCTGAATGTAAGTCATGAAACCATAAAACTCTTAGAAAACATAGGCAAAAAAAATTTTATGAGCAATTTTTTCCTAAACACATCTCCTTGGGCAAGGGAAACAAAAGCAAAGATTATCAAATTGTACTATATCAAACTAAAAACCTTCTGTAAAGCAAAGGACACCATCAGCAAGACAAAAAGGCATCCCACAGTATGGGAGAATATATTTTTAAATGACTTATCCTATAAGGAGTTAGCATTCAAAATATATAATGAGCACACATGCCTCAACACCTAAAGAACAAATAACCCAATTAAAAAATGGGCAGAGGATATGAACAGACAGTTCTCCAAAGAAGAAATTCAGATGGCCAAGAGGCACATGAAAAGATGCTCCACATCACTAATTATCAGGGAAATACAAATTAAAACCACAATGAGATATCACCTCACACCAGTTAGGATGGCCAACATCCAAAAGACAAGGAACAACAAATGCAGAGAAAGGAGAACCCTCCTACATGGGTGGTGGGATGTAAATTAGTTCAACAATTGTGAAAAACAATATGGAGATTCCTCAAAAAACCAACAGAAAAATACCATGTGACCCCAGTAATTCCAGTCCTAGGAATTTTCTTGAAGAAAACCAGATTCCAGATTCAAAAAGACATATGCACCCCTATGTTTATCACAGCCCTACAATAGCAAAGATATGGAAGCAACCTAAGTGTCTATCAGTAGATGAATGGATAAAGAACATGTGATACATATACACAATGGAATACTATTCATCCATAAGAAACAAATCCTACCATTTGCAACAACATGGATGGAGCTAGAAGGTATCATGTTCAGCGAAATAAATCAGGCAGAGAAAGACAAGTACCAAATGATTTCACTAATTTGTGGAATATTACAACAAAGCAAAACTGAAGGAAGAAAACAGCAGCACAGAGTCCAAGAAGGGACTAGCGGTTACAAAAGGGATGGGGTTGGGGAGGGCAGCTGGAGGGGGAGGGAGAAGGGGATTAAGGGGCATCATAATTAGCACTCACTAGATAGGTAGGTTAAGGGGAAAGGAGTATAGCATGGAGAAGACAAGTAATGACTCTATAGCATCTTACTATGCTGATGGACAGTGACTGCAATTGGAGGGGGAGTTGATAATATGGGTCAATGTGGAAACCACAATTTGCTCATGTGAAATCTTTATAAGATTGTATATCAATGATACCTTAATTAAAAAGAAAAAATCAGTAGCCTTGTAATTGATCATTCTTGCTTTCATTTTCCACTGTGCATATTGACTTTTTATACCATTCAAATCCATGAATGTCCTTCCCCATTTTTCCCAGGATAAGGCTTTCCTTTTTTTATGGTGCTCTGAACTTTCATGATCTGGATACTATCTGCCTTTAAAATTTTACCTTCCATACCTCTTTTACCTGGGCCACATACTTGAACAGCTCACTTGAGAAATATGTCTTTATACTTTTGGTTCCTACTTACAGTATGTATCTCCTTGTTTGTTTAGGAAATATTTATTTTTCACCATTCAGCTCAAAAGCACTCCATGTAAGAAGTGAGAGATGGGGCCCACATCCCATTATAGAAATTGAACACTATGGACACTTGCTTTTCCAGTTTCCATGACAGCTAAGATGTCAGCACATGACTTAGGCTCTGTCAAAGAAAGGCTGTCATCCTAGACTTAGAGTTTGGAGCTAGTGATGCATCATGGGTATGCTCACTGGTAATGTTGGCAGTTTCATCAGTTGTTAGTTTCTAGGACACTATTATGCTATATAGTGCTACAAGCTTAGCATTAGTGTTGTGTGGAAGCCACAGTGATACCCTTCACCATCAGTCTGGGGCATATATTAGCCATCATTCCTGACTTCATGGTCCCAAGCAGTATTCTCCTGCCTTCCAAGTGTTTCTGTGGATTATGGAATATTTTTTAAATGAATTTTTTTCCTACTTAAATCCACCAGAATCATTTCTATTGCTTGCATCTAAGAGCATTGATTGTCATGCTAAGACAGGATTAAGCAAGCCCTACTCTCTGAACTCACTGCATTGTTTTTTCAGTATTATTATGCACATCTGTCATTGTATTGTGACTCTATCGCTCATCTGTCTTCCCCACTGTATTTATCATTTTGACGTTTGGGTGTTTGCTTTCTTTATGTTTCTGATTACAGTCCTGGTACACGAGTCCCGGTTTATAATACTAACCTCCAGTTAACAAGAAACATCAATTTCCTAACCATGAAAATTAACTAAAAAATTACTTTAATTAGAACAATACCTAAATTCTTTGGACTTGTTTAATTTGCTTTTTTGAAATTTATTTTGCTTTTTTTCTTTAACTGAGGAAAAGAAATCGTATTGTGGAAAACATGACATATTGACTTAAAAGTATTTCATTTGGGTCAGGAACCAAGACTGTCCTTTGATGTGGACAATGGGTTCTATAGAGGATGGGGAGATTGGCTTTCTTTTGACCACTTGGTACAGTTAGAAACAATACTCAGTGCATTCTCTGGTTTTTGGGTACAGTCTCCCAACTGTCAGGACTGACAGGCTGAACTGACACCAATTCTTACTCTCAATAGGAACTGCTGGTGCAGATTTAACCTAATGGGAGGCACAGAAGGCAGTTTGTGGAGGTCCAGCTGAACTGAAAGATGCATATGAATTGGTTGGAAATCTGGAATGTTAAGAAATATTAAACAGCTATTACAGAGACATAAGTTGAGGCTGTAATGTAATTTTATTGACCTTACAACCATGTATTAAAATTATCCTGCTTTGATTTTTCCCTCTAGCAGCTTTTAAGATTTTTTTTCCTTCCTCTTTCAGTTTGGTTTTCAGAAGTTTTATTCTGATGTGTTTAGATGTGGTTTTCATCATATTTACCTTGATTAGGGTTTTCTGAGTTTCTTGAATCTCTATGATGATGTTTTTTTATGATATTTGGTAATTTTTTGCTCTTATATCCTTACTTTTATGGACAATTCTCATTCTCTTCTGGAATTCTAATAAGACATATATGAAATCATTTCATATGTCATACTACCTAACAAATTCCTAAGTCTGTTCATTTTGTCAGTTTTTTTCCTTTGTGTTTTTCAGATAGTACAATTTCTTTACTCAAGGTCACTGAATCATTCTTCTGGTACCTCTAATCTTCCTATCCAGGGAATTTTCAGTCCAATGATTAGACTTTTAAGTTCTAGAATTCCCATTTCCTTTTTTATAGTTTCCACTTCTCTGCTGGGATGCCATGTCTGTTTATAAATTAAGGCCATATTTTCATTTAACTCCTTGAACACATTTATAATAGCTTCATTAAAGTCTTTGTTAGATTTAACAACTGGAATATTTTGGGATTGGTTTCCACTGATTGCCTTTTTCCTTCACTAAGGGTTACTTCTTTCATCTCTGCATATCTGTATCCTCGATGTTACTGGTTATATATTGTAGAGACTTGGTCACTCTGAAGAGTGTTCAACTTTTCTCTAGCAGCAGACTGGTTCGGTTATTATATGATTAACTTGTGAAGTCTTTGTTTTCAGCTGTGTTAAAGCTGATGATCTGTGGGAAGCCCAAGGAGTTCCTCAAGCTCCTTAAATTTGGCATGACTCAACTTTCAGAATCTCTTTCCTTGGCAGGTTTTTCAAATTTGGTTTTAGTCTTTGTTAGGAGGGTCCATATTAGGCCTTATTTGGGAATGTGGACCTTAATCCTAAAATAAGATTTTACCTCATATATGATTTTATGTATCTCAGATGAATTCCAGTGGTGCAAACACAGTGTTAATGAGGTCTTTCCATTGTGGCTGAACTGGACTCCCAACACTGCATTACTTGACCTCTAGAATTTCTTTCCCACATAAATTAGGTTATTATATGTCTTGGTGTGATACAGTAAGAAATACATATTTTAGTCTTTGTTCTCATTTCCTAACACAGAGCTCCTAAAACCCTTGGAATTTCCTGAGTAATAGGGATGATAGGAGCATTTTGTGCTTACAGCAAGTCTTCTTGAACCTTATATGAGTTTATGCTAATGAAGTGACTCTTAGTGGACTCTTAGATGGCTACCATAGGGTATGGTTGCCAGAGGAACCAACCATGTAATTAAAGAACTGGAACTTCCAGCCCCATTCTGGACCTTAGGGGAGGGGAAAGGGGCTGCAGAATAAGTTCAAACACCAGAGGCCAAGACTTAATCAATCATGCCTATGAAATAGAACCTCAATTAAAAACCAAACAAAAACCCTAAATGATGGGATTTGGGGTGCTTCTGAGTTGGTGAACACATAGAGGTGCTGCAAGGGTGGCCTGCCCAGAGGAAGCATGGAAGCTGCATGACATTTTCCTGTACCTTGTCCTATGCACACATTCCATTTTGCTGCTCCTGAGTTGCATCCTTTATAAGAAATTGGTTATAATAAGTAGTGTTTTCTTGAGTTCTGTGAGCTATTCTAGCAAACTATTAAACTTGAGCAGGGGATTGTAGGAAGCCCCAATTTCTAACCAGATGTTCAAAAATATGGGAGGCCCAACACTTGTGATTGGTACTTGCAGTGGGGGCCGTCTTGTAGGACTGAGACCTTTAACTTGAGCTAATTCCATTAAGACAGTGTTAGAGTTGAACTGAATTGTTGGACACCAGGGTTGATGCCTGGAAATTGGAGAATTGGTTTGTGTGAGGAAAATACCCACACAGTTGGTATCAGAACAGTTGTGAGTAAAAACAGTTCATATCTAGTTTATTTGGGAAAGTCTTGGCTTGGAATTAATTCTTTCTAAATTGTGCCCACTTTTCATATTCAAATGTGTTCCACTTAGGAGAATCATTATATGGTCTCCTTAATTACCTATATGTCCCTGCTCAGGTGCAACCAATCCATAATAATGACATAATTGGCATGGAAAGTTTAATTTTCATGTACTCCCAGGAAGAGTGGGCATGTGAGATTCCTTTAGGTTGGTTTTATTCAAGCAGGTTGGTACAAAAGTGGCATGAGAAGGCATATGCAAAACATGATAGAGATGTCATATGTAATTTTGAGACAGCAATTACACTAAAATGATTATTATAGAGAGTAAAATACAGATATAACATTGGATACATTGCAAATTTTGCAAACTGTTGAAAGATTAACCACGAAGGCTATTAGGAATTGTCTCACTGGCAGTAGGTCACTTCAGGCTCCACTCCTATACTTCTTTCTGCCAATAGGGCTCTTTCAGTGAAAAATAGTTTGAGGAACACTTACTTCTAGGTCACCAAAGGACATTTTTCAAATCTTATACAGCTTTTAAAAGTTTTCTCTGTGCCTTTCCTCTGTCTGCCCAATCACCTTCATAGGTCTTTTATCACTCAGTGTTCGGCACAGCTGTTGAAACTCTTCAGTTAAGGGCTATCTCTCTTTCTATCTATCTGTATCTACAGCACATTTCATATCTTAAACAACAAAGCAATGCAAACTTCTGTTCCTTTTACTCCTAAACCAGGAATATTGAAAGGCTGAACGTAGATTATCTCATTCAACACACAAAACAACTTTGTGAAAAAATTTATTATCATTATTATTATTAACTTTATTATTTTTTTAACATACATTCACCACTGTTGAGTGCCTGGAACACAGATATAAATAGTTCTATAATTGAAAAACTAACAGAGGAAGCTTTAAAATCTACTTTCAACATAAAATATTTTTTATTCCACAAGTATTTGGGGTCATTGGTTAACCAAAAGTTGGGGACAATGTAGTAGACAAGACAGCGGATTGAGCTTTCCTACTAACAATCCCAGTCAGCAGCCACTTTGGCAGTATCTTTCTTAATGAACTGCTGAAAAAGAAAATGCTTACCTTTGGATTTGTCTCAGAGAAAATAAACAAAAGAAGAAAAGTGTCATGCTTTTAAAAGAAGAGAAAAAACTGAGGGAAAACTGGACCACTCATATTTAACATAGTAAAACTTTGCATTTCCTTATTTACATGAGCCACAAAATTTGCAATTAGTCAACCAAGAAAATGCAAATGAAGGAAAACTAGATTTTTTTTGTAGGAAAAATGATACACTGCTGTTTAATGTACTATTTAAAAGGTAAAATAATTATATTCCCACTCATTTCTTATATACTGAATTCACAGATCACTGTCTAGATTTTACAACATATAATGATACACAGTTTATTTCAAGTTCTAATCAGACCACGTAATTGTTTATGTACTCATATGCAAATGTTAATCTTTACAGAATCTGTTACTTACCCCAAATGGACAATGAATAGCTTTATGAACTGTTGCTTTTTTACATACGCACCAAAAGGCTAATTACGAGGGTTAAAGTTAAGAGAACATTATTTGTAGTCAGATTGGGTTTATACTGTTGCTTGTTAGCTACATAATTTTGGGAAAGACACTAAGTATGATCCTCAGATCCATTAGCTGAAAAGTACACCCTCACAAATTTTATTTCTTAAAATTAAGTGAGACAGTGGTACCTCACCCATAGTATTAAAATATGATGGTCATTTATATTATTAGATGACATTGTCTACTAACACGATTGTTCTGGTCTTGTTATGAGAAAAATTCTTATTGGAAAATGCCCATCTTTAAAATGATCCTTAAACACCCCATTTAATTGCTTAGAATCCTATGCTGTCTTGCATATAAGCATGAAGTCATACAAGCATGAATTACATAAGCACAAACAACCCCATTGCACATGAACCAACTGCTTCCTCTTGTAAGGTGTTCACCACAAGCATACCATCTGGAGGCAAAGTTCCTTTCAACAAGGCAGATTGAGAAAGCAGTTGTTGTGAACAACTGCTGAGCCTTGTTACAAACTTCAGTGTCTTGCAAATGAATAAAGATGGTTTCTTTACCAGATCAGGTATCTACAATGAGTTAGGAAGATACTATCCCCCAGGAACCCTGGGCCCCCTACTTAGGGGCCTTGTATGCTTATAAAGCATTAACTCTGAGTCTTCTCTCCACTTAAAATCAAGAGCTTGGAGGAGAAGAGTTCAGAAAACAGATGACTTAGTCAATTTGCCTTACTGAGTTTATTAAAGGGGATTTTTATAAAAGTGAAAGCAAGGCTTAGGCAAAGCAAAAGGGATGGAGCAGTGTAACAGGATAAGTGATGGTGGGAAAGTGAAGAAGCAAAAAGAGCTCTTTTCTGAGCTTAGAAATGGAACTGTAGCAGGGGAGGCTCCTGTCATAAGCTACCTCTCAGAAGACCTGGGAAGGAGTGAGAGGCAGGAAAAACACTCTTATCTCACCACTGCATCCTCTGCTGAATTCATTTCAAAGCCAAAGGGCAAGTGAGCCTATTGATGGAGTCCAGTAGGTCAGCATCCCAGGCACAGAGCATGGGAAAAGAGGGTGGAGAATAAATATGGGGGGACAAGTGGAATACATGCTAGGAGGAGGAGACAGAATATGCAGTTTTACTATCATTGACACTGCATACTAATAAATAAGTCTCTTTAAAAAACCCTAATGTCAGATACTTAATTTGATCTGCTAATGGAGTCTGGGGCTAAAATTAGAAGAAAGGGCATTAATTTGTATATTGTCAGAATTAATAAGAGATTCCATTACAAAAATTTATTAAAATTATTGGACAGTTTAGTTAAGTGCAGCTTTGGTTAACTGAATAAATAATATGCACAGTCTTACTCATTATGTTTCAACAGTTGTCATCTTACCCAGATTACTAATAATTACCATACTAGTATACACAATTTTCCCTACAATAAAAAGGATATGCAAAGGAAACACAAAGGCAACTGCACTTGATCATTGTCCACAAGAGGACAATAAAACAACTGTATTCAAACTATAGATTACTACAGCTATTAAGTCATCATATGAATCAAATTCAAAGAAAGCCTGAAGAAGATGGAGCTTTCTGGAGCAACGGTAATGCCTGTTTGCATAAGTCTGAGACCACTCCCTGAAGTCTATTGGAAACATTTTCTCTCATAGCCTCCCACCACCCTCACAACCCCATGCCCTCTGTTAGTAATATGTGGATGCCAGTAATCTTGGATTCTCACTTTAAGCTCTCAGATCTGAGGCATCTAACCTAGGACCTCAAGTTTTAAAAGACCCATGTCTTGTAGGAATGTTACCCAAATTGAACTTGAGGATTTCTGTGCAGAGAGTGTTTTTTGTCCTTAGATCTTTCTGAACTATTCAGAGCACTCTGCCTAGAATTCTTAGAAATAGGTTTGTCCAGTTGTGTTATATGTGTATTTAGAGTATGGATTGTTTTTATCTCCCCCTGCCCACTATTCTATTTAGTAAGTTTCTAACTTGTTTTTATGTTTACTTTTCTTTTCTCTTTCACTTTTACTGAGGAATTGGAAATAATAGTGTAAGAGGGTCAACTATACATACACATAGGATTAGGTTTAAATAAATTCAATATTATTGGTTGCTTAGGTTAGCATTTCATAAGTACTTCTGGTACTTCTTAATGACTTTCACAAAGCCTAAGACAAAAATTTACCCATTTTGCTAACTCTGAAAATCACAGAGTTCAATATACCTTCATAGAAGGGTGAAAAGATAAACCACTAAGACAGTTCAATAGATTTTATGGACTAGTCTGGTATCCTGTTTCCACAAGTAAGTCAAGTCAATATGGAAAGATGCATGAACAAACAAAAATATCGTTTTGCTGACACAACCATTAAAAACAAAGTATGTTGTAAAGTTTTGATAATTTTAGTTTGGGGTTAAGCTTGTTATGTATCATTGAAAGATGTCTTTTAAAAATATGTCTCAAATGATGAAGATTAATTTTAATTTTGAGGATAAGTATGCATTAATCATTATTCTACTCCAAGTTAATCTCCAGTTCCTACCATTATGCATTTATGTCTTATTACCAATAATAAAATTACAGGGTTTAGATATATAAATTATAACACAACTTGGGCTATTTAATGTATATGAATGTTGTATTTATAATTTAACTCCAGAGGAATCATATCTAGTGGTTGGAAAATATTTTGTAAAGTATAATTTGTAATAAAATATAGGCTGCTTATTTTAGGGATTAAAAATAAACTAGTGAACTTGCATAAGAGACAGACAAACTCACATTATATTATAAGTGGAAGAATATAGCTGTAATTATTCTCTCCTAACAAAGACTTGTCACTCCAAGAATGTAACAAATGGTTTTTATCATTCCGTCAAGGTCTTACTTTTTCCATACTTTGTTGGGTCCTACCATTTTTAATGAAGACCTAGATCACAACAAAAAAAAGTCCTAAAAAAAGAGTAATATTATAACTGGGAAAAACATTTCTCCAGTGAGTAAAACAATTATTAATCTGTGTGAAGATTATTTCTTTTCTTGTAAGAACTATGCCCTTTTATAAAGTATTATCTACTATAGATTCCTTTTTGAATTTCAGAACGCACTTTCTTCTTTTGCATGTAAAGCCTCTGTGTGATGGTGAAAGGCAATGAGGGCACATACAATTACTGCTTGGTACTCTGATAATGTGTAGTTTATTTATAATATCTTCAGTGTTACTCATTATCACTCTAAATATTTTATCTACCAAGATTTTGAATGTTAATTCTAAAATGTCAGTATTTCTTGTTTATCAGATTCATCATACTATATATGCTATCATATAGAAACAACCTACCATTACAGAGCCATTACTACATCAAACATACCTTTGGAACAACCAGAAGACAATTAATAAAATGGCAATAAGCATATGCCTTTCAATAATTACTTTGAATGTAAATGGACTAAATGCTTCAGTCAAAAGACATAGGGTGGTTGAATTAAAAAAAGACCCATTTATATGTTGCTTACAAGAGACTCCCTTCAGATCTAAAAATACATGCAGATTGAAAGTGAAGGGATAGATTTTCCATGCAAATAGAAATGAAAAGAAGGCAAGTAGTAATACTTGATTAGACAAAATAGAGTTTAAAACAAGAACTAACAAAAGACAAAGGGCATTACATAATGATAAAGGGGTCAACTTGAGAAAGGGATATAACTTTGTAAACATTTATGTATCCAACATAGGAGTAACTAAATATATGAAGCACATTTTAACAGACATAAAGGGAGAAATTAACAGTAATACAATAATAGTAAGGGCTCTTTAAGACCTCACTAACATCAATGGATAGATCACCCAGACAAAAATTCAATAAAGAAACACTGGCCTCATATGATACATCAGACCAGAATCACTTAAATAGTGTATGTAAAACATTTCTTCCAAAAATTGCAGAATACATATTCTTTTCAAGAGCACAAAGAACATTATTGAGGATAAGTCACAAGTTAGACCAAACAAGTCTCAATAAATTCCAGATGACTGGAATCATATCAAGTGTTTTTTTCTGACCACAATGGTGGGAAACTAGAAATAACTGCAAGATAATGAAAAATCACAAACACATGGAGACTAAACAACATGCTACTGAATAACCAATGGGTCAACAAATAAATCAAAAAGGAACAAATGAAAAATGGAAACAACTTCCCAAGATCTATGAGGCACAGCAAAAGCACTTCTAATAGGGATGCTCACAGTGGTACAGGCCTAACCCAAGAAATAAGAAATATCTCAAACAATCTAACTTTACACCTAAAGGAACTAGAAAAAGAACAAACTCCAAAGTTAGTGGAAGGAAGGAAATAATAAAGATCAGAGAAGAAACAAATGAAATAAAGACTAATAAAATGATTGAAAAGGTCAGTGAAATTAAAAGCTGGTTCTTTGAAAAAATAATCAATAAACCTCTAGCCAGACTCATAAGAAAAAAAGAGAGCCCAAATAATATCAGAAATAAAGGAGAAGAAATTACATGGCTGACACAGAAATACCAAGAATCATAAGAAACCATCATGAACAGCTATATACCAACAAACTGAAAAACCTGAAACTGATAAATTCCTAGAAACAGGCAAGAGGATTAAAGATGGAGGTGTGAGAGGTGAGACACAGGTTTCCTCCTAAAACTTCATATAATATGAAAATATAATAAATACAACTAACACTGAGAGAGCAACAGGAAAGAGGACTGCAACAAACTGCATACACCTGGAGAAATGAGCAGACCTCACAAAACAGAGCAACATACCAAAGCGGTGGCCCAGGGGGACCCAAGCCCCTGCCCCACCCCAGCTCACCTGTGGGAGGAAGAGAAACTGAGCAGGGAGGGAGTGGAAGCCTGGGAATGCTGAATACCTAGCTCCAGAAATCTGTTCTGGGAGCACAAACCTACATTTCAAGGTGCTTTCATCATACTCTCATAATTACAGGGTTGGAAAGCTGGGACAGGCAGACTTCCTCGGGAGACTGGGATTCCGGCTGCTTGTGGAAAGCAAGGATCTATATCTGGCGGCTCTGGGACAAAAGCTTATATCTGTGTGCTCGGCCCACTGGTTCAGGCAGTGGAGGCAGTCATAGCAGCTGGGAAGCAGGAAACAGCTCTTTCCTCCCCCCAGGCACCAATACCACTCCCCTGTGACCCCCAACATTGCTTCAGGGGCTGAGCAGCTCCAGACAGTAGAGCTTCTGGACACTAGAGGGCACCATATACAAATATGAAACACCAAAGGAACCTGGTCCAGAGTAAAATTATTACTACAACTCCCAAAAAGATTTAAATGACATGGAACTCATGACTCTTCCTGAAAGGGAGTTCAAAATAAAAATCATTAACATGCTAATGGAGGTACGGAAAGATATCCAAGAACTCGGGAATGAATTCCGGTCAAGATACAATCATTAAAGAATACAATGGAGGGTATTAAAAGCAGGTTGGATATGGTGGAGGAGACAACAAATGACATAGATACCAGAGAAGAGGAATACAAAGAAGCTGAGGCACAGAGAGAAAAAAGGATCTCTAAGAATGAAAGAATATTGAGAGAACTGTGTAACCAATCCAAACGGAACAATATTTGCATTATAGGGATACCAGCAGAAGAAGAGAGATAGAAAGGGATTGAAAGTGTCTTTGAGGGGGTAATTGCTGAAAACTTTCCCCAATCTGAGGAAGGAGATAGTCTCTCAGGCCCTGGAGATCCACAGATCTCCCAACACAAGGGACCCAAGGAGGACAACACCAAGACATATAATAATTAAAATGGCAAAGATCAAGGGTAAAGACAGACTATTAAAAGCAGCGAGAGAGAGAAATAAGATCACATACAAAGGAAAGCCCATAAGGCTAAAATCAGACTTATCAGCAGAAACCTTACATGCCAGAAGGGAGTAGCATGATGTATTTAATGCAATGAAGCAGAAGGGCCTGGAACGAAAATTACTTTATCTGGCAAGATCATCATTTAAATTTGAAGGAGGGATGAAACAATTTTCAGATAAGCAAAGGCTGAGAGAATTTACCTTCCACAAACCATCTCTACAGTCTATTTTGGAGGGACTGCTATAGATGGAAGTGTTCCTAAGGTTGAATAGCTGTCACCAGAGGTATTAAAACCACAGTAAAAAAAAGTAGAACAGCTAATTACTAAGCAAATGCAAAATTAAATTAATTATCCCCAGAGTCTATCAAGGGATAGACAAGCAGTACAGAATATGAGACCTAATGTATAAAGAATGGAGGAGGAAGAAAAAGGAGGAGAAAAAGAAAAGAACCTTTAGATTGTGTTTGTAATATCATGTTAAGTGAGTTAAGTTAGACTCTTATATAGTAAGAAGTGAACCTTGAACCTTTGGTAACCACAAATCTAAAGTCTGTGATGGTAATAAGTACATACCTATTGATAATCACCCTAAATTCAAATGGACTGAATACAAATTCAAAGACATAGAGTCACTGAATGGATAGAAAAAAAGGACCCATCTATATGCTGCCTACAAAAGACTCACTTTAAACCCAAAGACATAAACAGATTAAAAATGAAGGGATGGAAAAAGATATTTCATGCAACTAACAGAGAAAAAAAAACAGGAGTTACAGTACTTGTATCAGACAAAATAGACTTCAAAACACAGAAAGTAACAAGAGAGAAAGAAGGACATTATATAATGATAAAGATGTCAGTCCAACAAGAAGATATAACCATTATAAATATCTACGCAACCAACACAGGAGCACCTACATATGTGAAACAAATACTAACTGAATTAAAAAGGTAAATAGAATGCAATGCATTCATTCTAGGAGACTTCAACACTCTACTCACTCTGAAGGACATATCAATCAGACAGAAAATAAGTAAGGACACAAAGGCACTGAACAATACATTAGAACAGATGGACTTAACAGACACTTACAGAACTCTGCACCCAAAAGCAGCAGAATGCACATTCTTCTCAAGTGCAAATGGAACATTTTCAAGAATACATCATATACTAGGCCACAAAAAGAGCCTTGGTAAATTCAAAAAGATTGAAATTGTACCAAACAGTTTCTCAGACCACAAAGGTATGAAACTAGAAATAAATTACGCAAAGAAAATGAAAAATCCTACAAACACATGGAGGCTTCACAACATGCTCCCAAATAACCAATGGATCAATGACCAAAAAAAAAAAAAAAAAGATCAAGCAATATATGGAGTCAAATGACAACAACAATTCAACACCACAAAGTCTGTGGGACACAGCAAAGGATGTGCTAAGAGAAAAGTATATTGCAATACAAGCCTCCCTCAGGAAAAAGAACAATACCATATAAGCAGTCTAAACTCACAATTAATGAAAGTAGAAAAACAACAACAAATGAGGCCCAAAGTCAGTAGAAGGAGGGACATAATAAAGATTAGAGCAGAAATAAATAAAATTGAGAAGAATAAAACAATAGAATCAATGAAAGCAAGAGCTGGTTCTTCAAGAAAATAAACAAAATAGATAAACCCCAAGGCAGACTTATCAAGTAAAAAAGAGTCTACACACATAAACAGAATCAGAAACAAGAAAGAAAAAATCACTAGGGACACCACAGAAATACAAAGAATTATTAAAGAATACTATGAAGAATTACATGCTAACAAACTGGAAAACCTAGGAGAAATGGACAACTTTCTAGAAAAATACAACCTTCCAAGGCTGACCAAGGAAGAAAATCTGAACAGACTAATTACCAGCAACGAAATTGAACTGGTAATCATAAACTTACCTAAGAACAAAACCACTTTACCAGATGGCTTCACCTCTCAATTTTATCAAACATTTAGTGAAGACCTAATACCCATCCTCCTTGAAGTTTTCCAAAGATTAGAAAAAGAGTGAATGCTTCTAAATTCATTCTATGAGGCCAGCATCACTCTAATACCAAAACCAGGCAAAGACACCACACACACAAAAAAATTACAGACCAATATACCTGATGAACATAGATGCAAAAATACACAACAAAATATATGCAAACAGAATTCAAAAATACATCAAAAAGATCATCCATCATGATCAAGTAGGATTTATTCCAGGGATGCAAGGATGGTACAACATTCGAAAATCCATCAATGTCATCCACCACATCAACAAAAAGAAGGACAAAAACCACATGATCATCTCCATAGATGCTGAAAAAACATTTGACAAAATTCAACATTCTTTCATGATAAAAACTCTGAACAAAATGGGTACAGAGGGCAAGTACCTCAACATAATAAAGGCCATATATGACAAACCCACAGACAACATCATACTGAACAGCGAGAAGCTGAAAGCTTTTCCTTTAAGATCAGGAACAAGACAAGGATTCTCACTTTCCCCACTCTATTCAACATAGTACTGGAGGTCCTAGCCACAGCAATCAGACATCACAAAGAAAGAAAAGGCATCCAGATCAGCAAGGAAGAAGTCAAACTATCCCTGTGTGCAGATGACATGATATTGTACATAAATAACCCTAAGGAATCCACCCCTAAACTACTAGAGCTAATATATGAATTCAGCAAAGTTGCAGGATACAAAGTTAATGCACAGGAATCTGTGGCATTCCTATACAGTAACAATGAACTAACAGAGAGAGAAATCAGTAAAACAATTCCATTCACAATTGCATCAAAAAGAATAAAATACCTAGGAATAAACCTAACCAAGGAAGTGAAAGACCTATACCCTGAAAACTACAATATACTCTTAAGAGAAATTTAAGAAGATATCAATAAATGGAAACACATCCCATGTTCATGGGTAGGAAGAATTAATATTGTCAAATTGGCCATCCTGCCTAAAGCAATCTATAGACTCAGTGCAATTCCTATCAAAATACCAACAGCATTCTTCAAAGAACTAGAGAAAATCATTCTAAAATTCATATGGAACCACAAAACACCTTGAATAACCAAAGCAATTCTGAGGAAGAATAAAGCTGGGGGCATTATGCTCCCCAACTTCAAGCTCTACTACAAAGCCACAGTAATGAAGACAATTTGGTACTGGCACAAGATTAGACCCATAGACCAATGGAACAGACTAGAGGGCCCAGAAATAAACCCAACCATATATGGTCAATTAATATACAATAAAGGAGCAATGGATATAAAATGGGTAAATGACAGCCTCTTCAACAGCTGGTGTTGGCAAAACTGGACAGCTACATGCAAGAGAATGAAACTGGATTATTCTTTAACCCCATACACAAAAGTAAACTCTAAATGGATCAAAGACTTGAATGTAAGTCATGAAACCATAAAAGTCTTAGAAGACGGGCGGAGCCAAGATGGCGGCGTGAGTAGAGCAGCAGAAATCTCCTCCCAAAACCACATATATCTATGAAAATATAACAAAGACAACTCTTCCTAGAAAAAAGACCAGAGGACACAAGACAATAACCAGACCACATCCACACCTGAGAGAACCCAGCGCCTCGTGAAGGGGGTAAGATACAAGCCCTGGCCTGGAGGGAGCCGAGCACCCCTCCCCCCAGCTCACGGCGTGAGAAGAATAGACAGAGCGGGAGGGAGACAGAGCCCAGGACTGCTGAAAACGCAGCCCCAGCCATCCGGACCAGAGCGCACAGTGCGTTGTGAGGCCCTGGATACTAGGGAAACAGGGCAGCAAGAACGGTGAGAGAGTACCAGAGGCCTGGCGCCAGAGGACATAAGAAAAGCGAGTGGCCATTTTTTTTTTTCCTGTTTTGTTTTGGAAAGCACTTTTTGGAAGTCTTAAAGGGATAGGGGGAGCCAACATGGCGGCGTGAGTAGGACAGTGGGAATCTCCTCCCAAAAACATATATACTTTTGAAAATACAACAAACACAACTAGCCCTAAAAGAGAGACCAGAAGACGCAGGACAGTGGCCAGACGGCAGCTACACCAGTGAGAACCCAGCGACTGGTGAAAGGGGTAAGATACAAGCCCCGGCCCTACGGGACCCGAGCGCCCCTCCCCCCAGCTCCCGGCGGGAGAACAATAGGCAGAGCGGGAGGGAGACGGAGCCCAGGACTGCCGAACACCCAGCCCCAGCCATCCGGGCCAGAGCGCAGACACAGTATATGCCCAGGGGGCCCTGGATACTGGGAGAACAGGGGGTAAGACCTCAGAGCGGGTGCTGAAGCTGATGCCCCTGTGACAAAGAAAAGCGGGGGCTTTTTGAAAGTCTTAAAGGGACAGGGACTTAACAGCTTGATGGAAACAACCCAGGTCACAGTACAGCAGCTGGAAATTACAGGGAAAACCGGGTGCACTAACCCCCTGGGCAACAGCTCTGAGACCCCTCACGGAGGCAAACAGTCAAGCAGCCCCCCCATCCATTACCCCACCGGGCGCTGCGAAAGCAGAGAAGCAGCCTGAGACAAACTCCGCCCACAGAAAGGGAAATTTCTCCCTCCCGGCCAGGCAAGACACAAAGACCCACTCTACACGCAATTACCCAACACAAGCCACTAGGGGTCGCAGTTGCCCCAGTAAAGAAAGGCCAGTAGCAAGTGAAAATTTTGGCCCTCCCAGCTGACAGTCAATAGCACCTGTCAACATGAAAAGGCAAAAAAATATGATCCAGACAAGACTAACCCAGACAGCTTCAGCATCTGCTACATCTTCCCCTGAGAAGGAATCTGGGGAGATAGATTTAGCCAGTCTTCCTGAAAAAGAATTCAAAACAAAAGTCATAACCATGCTGATGGACTTGCAGAGAAATATGCAAGAACTAAGGAAGGAGAATTCAGAAATAAAACAAGCTCTGGAAGGACTTCAAAACAGAATGGACGAGATGCAAGAGACCATTAATGGACTAGAAAACAGAGAACAGGAACGCAGAGAAGCTGATGCAGAGAGAGATAAAAGGATCTCCAGGAATGAAAGAATTTTAAGAGAGCTGAGTGATCAATATAAAAGAAATAATATAAGAATCATAGGCATTCCAGAAGAAGTAGAGAGAGAAAAGGGGATAGAAAATGTCTTTGAAGAAATAATTGCTGAAAATTTCCCCAAACTAGGGGAAGAAATGGCCTCTCAGACCACAGAGGTACACAGAACTCCCATGACAAGGGATCCAAGGAGGGCAACACCAAGACACATAATAATTAAAATGGCAAAGATCAAAGACAAGGACAAAGTATTACAAGCAGCCAGAGAGAAAAAAAAGGTTACCTACAAAGGAAAACCCATCAGGCTATCATCAGACTTCTCAACAGAAACCCTACAGGCCAGAAGAGAATGGCATGATATACTTAATGCAATGAAACAGAAGGGCCTCGAACCAAGACTACTGTATCCAGCACGAATATCATTTAAATATGAAGGAGGGATTAAACAATTCCCAGACAAGCAAAAGTTGAGGGAATTTGCCTCCCACAAACCACCTCTACAGGGCATCCTACAGGGACTGCTCTAGATGGGAGCACTCCTAAAAAGAGCACACAACAAAACACCCAACATATGAAGAAGGGAGGAGGAGGAATAAGAAGGGAGAGAAATAAAGAATCATCAGATTGTGTTTATAATAGCTCAACAAGCGAGTTAAGTTAGACAGTAAGACAGTAAAGAAGCTAACCCTAAACCTTTGGTAACCACAAACTTAAAGCCTGCAATAGCAATAAATTCATACCTTTCAATAATCACCCTAAATGTAAATGGACTGAATGCACCAATCAAAAGACACAGAGTAATAGAATGGATAAAAAAGCAAGATCCATCCATATGCTGCTTACAAGAGACTCACCTCAAACCCAAAGACACGCACAGACTTAAAGTCAAGGGATGGAAAAAGATATTTCAAGCAAACAACACAGAGAAGAAAGCAGGTGTTGCAATTCTGGTATCAGACAAAACAGACTTCAAAATAAAGAAAGTAACAAAAGACAAAGAAGGACATTACATAATGATAAAGGGCTCAGTCCATCAAGAGGATATAACCATTATAAATATATATGCACCCAATACAGGAGCACCAACATACCTGAAACAAATATTAACAGAACTAAAGGAGGAAATAGAATGCAATGCATTCATTCTAGGAGACTTCAACACACCACTCACTCCAAAGGACAGATCCACCAGACAGAAAATAAGTAAGGACACAGAGGCACTGAACAACACAGTAGAACAGATGGACCTAATAGACATCTACAGAACTCTACATCCAAAAGCAACAGGATACACGTTCTTCTCAAGTGCACATGGAACATTCTCCAGAATAGACCACATACTAGGACACAAAAAGAGCCTCAGTAAATTCCAAAAGATTGAAATCCTACCAACCAACTTTTCAGACCACAAAGGCATTAAACTAGAAATAAACTGTTCAAAGAAAGCAAAAAGGCTCACAAACACATGGAGGCTAAACAACACACTCCTAAATAATCAATGGATCAATGACCAAATCAAAATGGAGATCCAGCAATATATGGAAACAAATGACAAGAACAACACTAAGCCCCAACTTCTGTGGGACGCAGCAAAAGCAGTCTTAAGAGGAAAGTATATAGCACTCCAAGCATATTTAAAAAAGGAAGAGCAATCCCAAATGAACGGTCTAATGTCACAACTATCAAAATTGGAAAAAGAAGAACAAATGAGGCCTAAGGTCAGCAGAAGGAGGGACATAATAAAGATCAGAGAAGAAATAAATAAAATTGAGAAGAATAAAACAATAGCAAAAATCAATGAAACCAAGAGCTGGTTCTTCGAGAAAATAAACAAAATAGATAAGCCTCTAGCCAGACTTATTAAGAGGAAAAGAGAGTCAACACAAATCAACAGTATCAGAAATGAGAAAGGAAAAATCACAACAGATCCCGCAGAAATACAAAGAATTATTAGAGACTACTATGAAAACCTATATGCTAACAAGCTGGGAAACCTAGGAGAAATGGGCAACTTCCTAGAAAAATACAACCTTCCAAGACTGACCCAAAAAGAAACAGAAAATCTAAACAGACCAATTACCAGCAACGAAATTGAAGCGGTAATCAAAAAACTACCAAAGAACAAAACCTCCGGGCCAGATGGATTTACCTCGGAATTTTATCAGACATACAGGGAAGACATAATACCCATTCTCCTTAAAGTTTTCCAAGAAATAGAAGAGGAGGGGATACTCCCAAACTCATTCTATGAAGCTAACATCACCCTAATACCAAAGCCAGGCAAAGACACCACCAAAAAAGAAAACTATAGACCAATATCCCTGATGAACGTAGACGCAAAAATACTCAACAAAATTTTAGCAAACCGAATTCAAAAATACATCAAAACCATCGTACACCATGACCAAGTGGGATTCATCCCAGGGATGCAAGGATGGCACAACATTCGAAAGTCCATCAATATCATCCACCACATCAACAAAAAGAAAGACAAAAACCACATGATCATCTCCATAGATGCTGAAAAAGCATTTGACAAAGTTCAACATCCATTCATGATAAAAACTCTCAGCAAAATGGGAATAGAGGGCAAGTACCTCAACATAATAAAGGCCATCTATGAAAAACCCACAGCCAACATTATATTGAACAGCGAGAAGCTGAAAGCATTTCCTCTGAGATCGGGAACTAGACAGGGATGCCCACTCTCTCCACTGTTATTTAACATAGTACTGGAGGTCCTAGCCACGGCAATCAGACAAAACAAAAAAATACAAGGAATCCAGATTGGCAAAGAAGAAGTTAAACTGTCACTATTTGCAGATGACATGATACTGTACATAAAAAACCCTAAAGACTCCACCCCAGAACTACTAGAACTGATATCGGAATACAGCAAAGTTGCAGGATACAAAATCAACACACAGAAATCTGTGGCTTTCCTATATACCAACAATGAACCAACAGAAAGAGAAATCAGGAAAACAACTCCATTCACAATTGCATCAAAAAAAATAAAATACCTAGGAATAAACCTAACCAAAGAAGTGAAAGACTTATATTCTGAAAACTACAAGTCACTCTTAAAAGAAATTAAAGGGGACACTAACAAATGGAAACGCATCCCATGCTCATGGCTAGGAAGAATTAATATCGTGAAAATGGCCATCCTGCCCAAAGCAATATACAGATTTGATGCAATCCCTATGAAACTACCAGCAACATTCTTCAATGAACTGGATCAAATAATTCAAAAATTCATATGGAACCACCAAAGACCCCGAATAGCCAAAGCAATCCTGAGAAAGAAGAATAAAGTAGGGGGGATCTCACTCCCCAACTTCAAGCTCTATTATAAAGCCATAGTAATCAAGACAATTTGGTACTGGCAGAAGAACAGAGCCACAGACCAATGGAACAGACTAGAGAATCCAGACATTAACTCAGACATATATGGTCATTTAATATTTGATAAAGGAGCCATGGACATACAATGGCGAAATGACAGTCCCTTCAACAGATGGTGCTGGCAAAACTGGACAGCTACATGTAGGAGAATGAAACTGGACCATCGTCTAACCCCATATACAAAAGTAAACTCAAAATGGATCAAAGACCTGAATGTAAGTCATGAAACCATTAAACTCTTGGAAGAAAACATAGGCACAAACCTCTTAGACATAAACATGAGTGACCTCTTCTTGAACATATCTCCCCGGGCAAGGAAAACAACAGCAAAAATGAACAAGTGGGACTATATTAAGCTGAAAAGCTTCTGTACAGCAAAAGACACCATCAATAGAACAAAAAGAAACCCTACAGTATGGGAGAATATCTTTGAAAATGACACATCCGATAAAGGCTTGACGTCCAGAATATATAAAGAGCTCACACGCCTCAACAAACAAAAAACAAATAACCCAATTAAAAAATGGGCAAAGGAACTGAACAGACGGTTCTCCAAAAAAGAAATACAGATGGCCAACAGACACATGAAAAGATGCTCCACATCGCTAATTATCAGAGAAATGCAAATTAAAACTACAATGAGGTATCACCTCACACCAGTAAGGATGGCTGCCATCCAAAAGACAAACAACAACAAATGTTGGCGAGGCTGTGGAGAAACGGGAACCCTCCTACACTGCTGGTGGGAATGTAAACTTGTTCAACCATTGTGGAAAGCAGTATGGAGGTACATCAAAATGCTCAAAACAGACTTACCATTTGACCCAGGAATTGCACTCCTAGGAATTTACCCTAAGAATGCAGCAATCAAGTATGAGAAAGATCAGTGCACCCCTATGTTTATCGCAGCACTATTTACAATAGCCAAGAATTGGAAGCAACCTAAATGTCCATCGATAGATGAATGGATAAAGAAGATGTGGTACATATACACAATGGAATACTACTCAGCCATAAGAAAAGGGCAAATCCAAACATTTGCAGCAACATGGATGGAGCTGGAGGGTATTTTGCTCAGTGAAACAAGCCAAGCAGAGAAAGAGAAATACCAAATGATTTCACTCATCTGTGGAATATAAGAACAAAGGAAAAACTGAAGGAACAAAACAGCAGCAGAACCACAGAACTCAAGAATGGACTAACAGGTACCAAAGGGAAAGGGACTGGGGAGGATGGGTGGGTAGGGAGGGATAAGGGGGGGAGAAGTAGGGGGGTATTAAGATTAGCATCCATAGCGGGGTGGGAGAAAGGGGAGGGCTGTACAACACAGAGAAGACAAGTAGTGATTCTACAACAGGTTGCTACGCTGATGGACGGTGACTGTAAGGGGGTATGTAGGGGGGACCTGGTATAGGGGAGAGCCTAGTAAACAAAGTATTCGTAAGTATTCGTCATGTAAGTGTAGATTAATGATTAAAAAAAAAAAATGCAGTTCCTATGTGGTGGCCTCTAATGAGTTCTACACAATGATATAAAGGACATATAAAAGTGTAGGCAAGGGGTCTGTTTGTGTTTATACAGAGGATCAAAGCCTGATTTGGCTACCCCGAAAATGAACTAAGAAACGATATGAAGGAGAACTTCCAACATCAGCACTCTCGGGAAGACTCATGCCAGAAGATGATCATCAAAAAACCCCAGCAGGGATCCACGCACTGCTACAGCTGTAGATGCACTCATCCCACCAGCTCCTGGACTTGCCATGGGAATGAAGGAGATATCTAAGCTGGCCTGTGCATACAGTAAAACAACAAATTTGACTGGATCTATGCTGTTGGAACTCAACCAAGAATTGGGAGAAGTGCAAATTGTAGCGCTCCAAAATCTTACAACTACAGACTATTTACTGTTAAAAGAACATATGGGATGTGAACAGTGCCCAGGAATGGGTTGTTTTAATTTGTCTGATTTTTCTCAAACTATTCAAATTCAGTTAGATAATAACCATCATATCATTGATAAGTTTTCACAAATGCCTAGGGTGCCTAACTGGTTTTCTTGGTTTCACTGGAGATGGCTGGTAATTACAGGTATGCATTGGTTATGTAACTATACTCCTATTATGTTAACGTGTGTGCGCAATATAAGTAGTAGCTTAAAATATATACATGCTGAAGTTACTCCACAAGAAGATATGTCAAAGAAATAATCAATCTTCCAATGTTTTCTCCCGCCTGCTACTTCTATAGCTTTTCTTCTTCCTTCCTAATTACAACGAATTCTTAAATAGAATTCGTGCCTCATATCAAATTTACCGAGTATCATAACTCCTCCAAGTGGTAAAGATACCTCAAGACAAATGCTGGGCATAGAAGCCACAGGGCATAAATATGCAAAGAAATAAAAAGCTAACCTTTTCAAACAATAAGGCTTCTCTCTCACTTACCAACTTAACATTTCCCTGTATGGCCCCGGAAGATGACTGGTTAGCCAGAGACGGGTAAGATTCCTCAAGGGAGGAACAACCTAAGACAGGCACAGTCGCAGGGGGGTCATCAGGTGAGAAATTGGGGATCAACAGAGGTGAGGCTTAGAACCTCACCCCCCCTGTTCTGAGAGAAATCTTCTGCATATGTGGATGTTTTATTGCCCTTGTCTAGCTTGGATTAACACATAGTCTACAGGCACACACCTGATCATCTACATTTGCTCTCTTACAACACTAAACTATGTTTTCTACCTTTATGTTGTATCTACCTACCACTTCAGCATCTTATTACAAATAATAAAGAGAGAAATGTGGTATCCACATATAAATCAAGTATAAAAATCAAATGTGTATTCATATTTGAACTGACTGTTTATAGTTCATAATGCATGAGCAAAACCAAAAGTTTCTGTGATGACTGCCCTTGTACTGTTCACCATGTAACATATTCACTATGTAAGAATTTGTTCTCCATGTAAGAACTTGTTCGTTATGCTTCAGAAGATTGGAGACTGACGAAAATTAGGCTTGGGGTGGATTAATGATTGTGCATTGAGCATTGACTCCCCTATACAGAATTTTATTGTTGTTAACAACCATTTGATCAATAAATATGAGAGATGCCCTAACAACAACATCCAAGAAAAAGTACACACTTCCAATTGTAAAATAAATAAGCAACCGGGATGTAATGTATAGCATAAGGAATATAGTCAAAATATTGTAACAACTTGGTATGGTGATAGCTGGTACTTAGAATCATCATGTATATAAATGTTGAATCACTGTGTTGTACACCTGAAACTAATGTAATGTAATACTGTGTGTCAACTACCCTTCAATAAAAAATAATTAACAACAACAACAAAAAAAAGGGATAGGGACCCCAATACAAGGGAAACAGGGCAGCAAGACCGGTGAGTAGATGCCCGAGGCTGGCGCCAGAGAATAAAGAAAAACGAGCGTCCACTTTTTTTTTTTTTTAATTAAAAAACTTTTTTTTTTTTTGTGGTCGTTCTTTTGTTTTGGTGGGTGCTTTTTGGAAGTCTTAAAGGGGCAGGGCAGGACACTTAATCCAGAGGTAGGGAATCCAGGGATCTCTGGGTACCCAAACCCCAGGGCTGCAGGGAGCTGGGAGGACCCTTATGGAGATAAATAGCCTCCCAGCAGCTCCCCCTCCAACGCGACTCCACCACTTTGGAGCGGAAGCCCGAACCAGGCCACGCCCACAGCAAAAGTGCAGATAAACTCCATAGCAGCCAGGCAGGAAGCAGAAAACCTGTCTGCGTGCAGCTGCCCCACACATGCCACTAGAGGTCGCTGTTCTCCCAGGAGAGGAGGGCCACAAACCAACAAGAAGGGAAGTTCTTCCAGCCGTCACTCATCCCAGCTCTGCAAACTATTCCTATCACCATGAAAAGACAAAATTACAGGCAAACCAAGATCACAGAGACACCAGAGAAGGAGACAGACCTAACCAGTCTTCCTGACAAAGAATTCAAAATAAAAATCATAAACATGCTGACGGAGATGCAGAGAAAAATGCAAGAGCAATGGGATGAAGTCCAGAGGGAGATCACAGATGCCAGAAAGGAGATTACAGAAATGAAACAAACTCTGGAAGGGTTTATAAGCAGAATGGATAGGATGCAAGAGGCCATTGATGGAATTGAAACCACAGAACAGGAATGCATAGAAGCTGACATAGAGAGAGATAAAAGGATCTCCAGAAATGAAACAACATTAAGAGAACTGTGTGACCAAACCAAAAGGAACGATATCTGTATTATAGGGGTACCAGAAGAAGAAGAGAGAGGAAAAGAGATGGAAAGTATCTTAGAAGGAAATAATTGCTGAAAACTTCCCCACACTGGGAGAGGAAGTAATCGAACAGACCACGGAAATACACAGAACCCCCAACAGAAAGGATCCAAGGAGGACAACAACAAGACACATAATAATAAAATGGCAAAGATCAAGGACAAGGAAAGAGTTTTAAAGGTAGCTAGAGAGAAAAAGGTCACCTATAAAGGAAAACCCATCAGGCTAACATCAGATTTCTCGACAGAAACCGTTCAGGCCAGAAGAGAATGGCATGATATATTTAATAAAATGAAACAGAAGGGCCTTGAACCAAGGATACTGTATCCAGCAACACTATCACTCAAATATGATGGTGGGATTAAACAATTCCCAAACAAAAGCTGAGGGAATTTGCTTCCCACAAACCACCTCTACAGAACATCTTAAAGGGACTGCTCTAGATGGGAGCACTTCTAGAAAGAGCACAGCACAAAACACCCAACATATGAAGAATCGAGGAGGAGGAATAAGAAGGGAGAGAAGAAAAGAATCTCCAGACAGTGTATATAACAGCTCAATAAGCGAGCTAAGTTAGGCAGTAAGATACTAAAGAGGCTAACCTTGAACCTTTGGTAACCACGAATTTAAAGCCTGCAATGGCAATAAGTACATATATTTCAATAGTCACCCTAAATGTTAATGGGCTGAATGCACCAATCAAAAGACACAGAGTAATAGAATGGATAAAAAAGCAAGACCCATCTATATGCTGCTTACAAGAAACTCACCTCAAACCCTAAGACATGTACAGACTAAAAGTCAAGGGATAGAAAAACATATTTCAGGCAAACAACAGCGAGAAGAAAGCAGGGGTTGCAGTACTAATATCAGACAAAATAGACTTCAAAACAAAGAAAGTAACAAGAGATAAAGAAGGACACTACATAATGATAAAGGGCTCAGTCAAACAAGAGGATATAACCATTCTAAATATATATATGCACTCAACACAGGAGCACCAGAATATGTGAAACAAATACTAACAGAACTAAAGGGGGAAATAGACTGCAAATGCATTCATTCTAGGAGACTTCAACACACCACTCACCCCAAAAGGATAGATCCACCGGGAAGAAAATAAGTAAGGACACGGAAGCACTGAACAACACAGTAGAGCAGATGGACCTAATAGACATCTATAGAACTCTACATCCAAAAGCAACGGGATATACATTCTTCTCAAGTGCACATGGAACATTCTCCAGAATAGACCACATACTAGGCCACAAAAAGAGCCTCAGAAAATTCCAAAAGATTGAAATCCTACCAACCAACTTTTCAGACCACAAAGGCATAAAACTAGAAATAAACTGTAAAAAGAAAGCAAAGAGGCTCTCAAACACATGGAGGCTTAACAACACGCTCCTAAATAATCAATGGATCAATGACCAAATCAAAATGGAGATCCAGCAATATATGGAAACAAATGACAACAACAACAACAAGACCCAACTTCTGTGGGACACAGCAAAAGCAGTCTTAAGAGGAGAGTATATAGCAATCCAAGCATATTTAAAAAAGGAAGAACAATCCCATATGAATGGTCTAATGTCACAATTATCGAAATTGGAAAAAGAAGAACAAATGAGGCCTAAGGTCAGCAGAAGGAGGGACATAATAAAGATCAGAGAAGAAATAAATAAAATTGAGAAGAATAAAACAATAGCAAAAATCAATGAAACCAAGAGCTGGTTCTTTAAGAAAATAAACAAAATAGATAAGCCTCTAGCCAGACTTATTAAGAAGAAAAGAGAGTCAACACAAATCAACAGTATCAGAAACGAGAAAGGAAAAATCATGACGGACCCCACAGAAATACAAAGAATTATTAGAGAATACTATGAAAACCTATATGCTAACAAGCTGGGAAACCTAGGAGAAATGAACAACTTCCTAGAAAAATACAACCTTCCAAGACTGACCCAGAAAAAAACAGAAAATCTAAACAGACCAATTACAAGCAACGAAATTGAAGTGGTAATCAAAAAACTACCAAAGAACAATAGCCCCGGGCCAGATGGATTTACCTTGGAATTTTATTAGACATACAGGGAAGACATAATACCCATTCCCCTTAAAGTTTTCCAAAAAATAGAGGAGGAGGGGATACTCCCAAACTCATTCTATGAAGCTAACATCACCCTAATACCAAAACCAGGCAAAGACCCCACCAAAAAAGAAAACTACAGACCAATATCCCTGATGAACGTAGATGCAAAAATACTCAACAAAATATTAGCAAACCGAATTCAAAAATACATCAAAAGGATCATACACCATGACCAAGTGGGATTCATCCCAGGGATGCAAGGATGGCACAACATTCGAAAGTCCATCCACATCATCCACCACATCAACAAAAAGAAAGACAAAAACCACATGATCATCTCCATCGATGCTGAAAAAGCATTTGACAAAGTTCAACATCCATTCATGATAAAAACTCTCAACAAAATGTGAACAGAGGGCAAGTACCTCAACATAATAAAGGCCATCTATGATAAACCCACAGCCAACATTATATTGAACAGCGAGAAGCTGAAAGCATTTCCTCTGAGATCGGGAACTAGACAGGGATGCCCACTCTCCCCACTGTTGTTTAACATAGTACTGGAGGTCCTAGCCACGGCAATCAGACAAAACAAAAAAATACAAGGAATCCGGTCTGGTAAAGAAGAAGTTAGACTGTCACTATTTGCAGACGACGTGATACTGTACATAAAAAACCCTAAAGACTCCACCTCAAAACTACTAGAACTAATATCGGAATACAGCAAAGTCGCAGGATACAAAATCAACACACAGAAATCTGTGGCTTTCCTATACACTAACAATGAACCAACAGAAAGAGAAATCAGGAAAACAACTCCATTCACAATTGCATCAAAAAAAAATAAAATACCTAGGAATAAACCTAACCAAAGTAGTGAAAGACTTATACTCTGAAAACTACAGGTCACTCTTAAGAGAAATTAAAGGGAACACTAACAGATGGAAACTCATCCCATGCTCGTGGCTAGGAAGAATTAATATCGTACAAATGGCCATTCTGCCCAAAGCAATATACAGATTTGATGCAATCCCTATGAAACTACCAGCAACATTCTTCAATGAACTGGAACAAATAATTCAAAAATTCATATGGAAACAACAAAGACCCTGAATAGCCAAAGCAATCCTGAGAAAGAAGAATAAAGTAGGGGGGATCTCACTCCCCAACTTCAAGCTCTACTACAAAGCCATAGTAATCAAGACAATTTGGTACTGGCACAAGAAAAGAGCCAGAGACCAATGGAACAGGCTAGACAAACCAGACATTAACCCAGACATATATGGTCAACTAATATTTGATAAAGGAGCCATGGACATACAATGGCAAAATGAGAGTCTCTTCAACAGATGGTGCTGGCAAAACTGGACAGCTACATGTAGGAGAATGAAACTGGACCATTGTCTAACCCATATACAAAAGTAAACTCAAATGGATCAAAGACCTGAATGTAAGTCATGAAACCATTAACCTCTTGGAAGAAAACATAGGCAAAAACCTCTTAGACATAAATATGAGTGACCTCTTCTTGAACATATCTCCTCGGGCAAGGAAAACAACAGCAAAAATGAACAAGTGGGACTATATTAAGCTGAAAGGCTTCTGTACAGCAAAAGACACCTCAATAGAACAAAAAGGAACCCTACAGTATCGGAGAATATATTTGAAAATGAAAGATCTGATAAAGGCTTGACATCCAAAATATATAAAGAGCTCACATGCCTCAACAAACAAAATCAAATAACCCAATTAAAAAATGGGCAGAGGAATGGAACAGACAGTTCTCCAAAAAAGAAATACAGATGGCCAACAGACATATGAAAAGATGCTCCACATCGCTAATTATCAGAGAAATGCAAATTAAATCTACAATGAGGTATCACCTCACAGCAGTAAGGATGGCAGCCATCCAAAAGACAAACAACAACAAATTTTGGCAAGGCTGTGGAGAAAGGGGAACCCTCCTAAAGTGGGAATGTAAATTAGTTCAACCATTGTGGAAAGCAGTACGGAGGTACATCAAAATGCTCTAAACAAACTTACCTTTTCACCCAGGAATTGCACTCCTAGGAATTTACCCTAAGAATGCAGTAATGAAGTATGAGAAAGATCAGTGCACCCCTATGTTTATTGCAGCACTATTTACAATAGCCAAGAATTGGAAGCAACCTAAATGTCCATCGATAGATGAATGGATAAAGAAGATGTGGTACATATACACAAAGGAATACTACTCAGCCATAAGAAAAGGGCAAATCCTACCATTTGCAGCAACATTGGTGGAGCTGGAGGGTATTATGCTCAGTGAAACAAGCCAAGCGGAGAAAGAGAAATACCAAATGATTTCACTCACCTGTGGAATATAAGAACAAAGGAAAAACTGAAGGAACAAAACAGCAACAGAGTCACAGAACCCAAGAATGGACTAACAGGTTCCAAAGGGAAAGGGACTGGGGAGGATGGGTGGGTAGGGAGTGATAAGGTGGGGGAGAAGTAGGGGGGTAATAAGATTAGCATGCATGGGGTGGTGGGTGAAAGGGGAGGGCTGTACAACACAGAGAAGGCAAGTAGTGATTCTACAACATTTGGCTATACTGATGGACAGTGACTGTAAAGGGGTTGATATGGGGGACCTGGTATAGGGGAGAGCCTAGTAAACATAATATTCATTATGTAAGTGTAGATTAGTGATACCAAAAAAAAAAAAAAGAAAAAAAAAAGGCAGTTCCTGTGTGGTAACCTCCAATGAGTTCTACACAAGGGTATAAAGGGCATATAAAAGTGTAGGCAAAGGTTCTGTTTGTGTTTATACAGAGGATCAAAGCCTAATTGGGCTACCCTGAATATGAACTAAGATACGATATGAAAAAGAACTTCCAACATCAGCACTCTCTGGAAGACTCATGGCAGAAGACGATCATCAAAAAACCCCAACAAAGATCCACGCACTGCTACAGCTGTAGATGCACTCATCCCACCAGTTTCTGGACTTGCCATGGGAATGAAGAAGGAGATATCTAAGCTGGCCTGTGCATATAGTAAAACAACAAATTTGACTGGATTTTTACTGTTGGAACTCAACCAAGAATTAGGAGAAGTGCAAATTGTAGTGCTCCAAAATCTTACAACTACAGACTATTTACTGCTAAAAGAACATAAGGGATGTGAACATTCCCCAGGAATGGGTTGTTTTAATTTGTCTGATTTCTCTCAGACTGTTCAAGTTCAGTTGGACAATATCCATCATATCATAGATAAGTTTTCACAAATGCCTAAGGTGCCTAACTGGTTTTCTTGGTTTCACTGGAGGTGGCTGGTAATTACAGGTATGCTTTGGTTATGTAACTATACTCCTATTATGTTAATGTGTGTGCGCAATTTAAGTAGTAGCTTAAAACCTATACATGCTGAAGTTACTCTACAAGAAGATATGTCAAAGAAATAATCATTCTTCCCATGTTTTCTTCCACCTGCTACTTCTATAGCTTTTCTTCTTCCTTCCTAATTACAACCCTTAAATAGAATTCATGCCTCATATCAAATTTACCGAGTATCATAATTCTTCAAAGTGGTAAAGATACCTCTAGACAAATGCTGGGCATAGAAGGTACAGGGCATAAATATGCAACGAAGTAAAAAGCTAACCTTTTCAAACAATAAGGCTTCTCTCTCACTTACCAACTTCACATTTCCCTGTATGGCCCCGGAAGATGACTGGTTAGCCAGAGACGGGTAAGATTCCTCAAGGGAGGAACAACCTAAGACAGGCACAGTCGCAGGGGGGTCATCAGGGGAGAAATTGTGGATCAACAGAGGTGAGGCTTAGAACCTCACCACCCCCTGTTCTGAGAGAAATCTTCTGCATCCGTGGATGTTTTATTGCCCTTGTCTAGCTTGGATTAACACATAGTCTACAGGCACACACCTGATCATCTACATTTGCTCTCTTACAACACTAAACTATGTTTTCTACCTTTATCTTGTATCTACCTACCACTTCAGCATTTTGTTAAAAATAATAATAATAAAGAGAGAAATGTGGTATCCACATATAAATCAAGTATAAAAATCAAATGATTATTCATATTTGAGCTGACTGTTTATAGTTCATAATGCATTAGCAAAACCAAAAGTTTCTGTGATGACTGCCCTTGTACTGTTCACCATGTAACATATTCACTATGTAAGAATTTGTTCTCCGTGTAAGAACTTGTTTGTTATGCTTCAGAATATTTGAGACTGACGAAAATTAGGCTTGGTGTGGATTAATGATTGTGCATTGAGCATTGACTCCCCTATACAGAATTTTATTGTTGTTAACAACCATTTGATCAATAAATATGAGAGATGCCCTCACAAAAAAAAAAAAAGTACACACTTCCAATTGTAAAATAAATAAGTAACTGGGATGTAATGAATAGCATAAGGAATATAGTCAAAATATTGTAACAACTTGGTATGATGTTAGCTGGTACCTAGAATTATCATGTATATAAATGTTGAATCACTATGTTGTACACCTGAAACTAATGTAATGTAATACTGTGTGTCAACTACCCTTCAATAAAAAATAATTATCCACACACACACACAAAAAAAAGTGTTAGAAGACAACATAAGCAAACATCTCCGGAATAGAAGCATGAGCAACTTCTTCCTGAATGCATCTCCTCAAGCAAGGGAAACAAAAGCAAAAATGAACTCATGGGACTACATCAAACTAAATAGTTTCTGTACAGCAAAGGACACCATCAACAGAGCTAAAAGGCATCCTACAGTATGGGAGAATATATTTGTAAATGACATAACTGACAAGGGGTTAACACCCAAAATATATAAAGAACTTACATGCCTCAACACCCAAAAAGAAAAAACCCAATTAAAAAATGGGCAGAGGTTATGAAGAGATAGTTCTCCAAAGAAGAAATTCAGATGGCCAACAGGCACATGAAAAGATGCTCATCATCACTAATCATCAGGGAAATACAAATTAATACCACAGTGAAATATCACCTCACACCAGTAAGGATGGCCAGCATCAAAAAGACTAAGAACAACAAATGCTGGTGAGGATGCAGAGAAAGGGGAACCCTCCTACACTGCTGGTGGGAATGTAAGCTAGTTCAACCATTGTGGAAAGCAATATGGAGGTTCCTCAAAAAACTAAAAATAGAAATACCATTTGACCTGGGAACCCCACTCCTTGGAATTTACCCAAAGAATACAACTTCTAAGATTCAAAAAGACATATGCACCCTTATGTTTATTGCAGCACTTTTTACAATAGCCAAGAAATGGAAGCAACCTAAGTGTCCATCAGTAGATTAATGGATATAGAAGATGTGGTACATATACACAATGGAATACTACTCAGCAGTAAGAAAGAAACAGATTCTACCATTTGCAACAACATGGATGGAGCTGGAAGACATTATGCTCAGTGAAATAAGCCAGGCAGAGAAAGACAAATGCCAAATGATTTCCCTCATTTGTAGAGTATAACAATGAAGCCAAACTGAAGGAACAAAATAGGAGCAGACTTGGGGACTCCAGGAGGTGTGTGGGAGGGCAGGTGGGATGGAGGGAGAATGGGATTGATGGGTATTGTGTTTAGTATACATGGTGTGGGGGATCACAGGGAGAACAGTGTAGGACAGAGAAGGCACATAGTGGATCTGTATCATCTTGCTGCACTGATGGAGAGTGACTGCATTGGGGTATGGGTGGGGACTTGATAATATGGGTAAATGTAGTAACCACATTGTTTTTTCATGTGAAACCTTCATAAGACTGTATATCAATCATACCTTAATAAAAATAAGTTAAAAAAAATTAATAGTGCAAGAGGGAGGGTGGAAATGGAGGGAAATGTGTAGTGACTGCAAATGGGTACAAGGCCTCTCTTTGGGATGATAGAAACATTCTGTAATTAGTGGTGATCACTGCATAACTCTGTGAATACATAAAAAACACTGGACTATATACTTTTAAGAGGTGAATTTTATAGCATGTGAACTATATTCCAATTAAAGTAAAAAAGAGCCTTTAACATCTTGTGTTCTGGAAAGCAGAGAAGTACTCCAAGAGTGATGAGGACATGTCAAAACCAGCTTTCAGGAGCTCCCACAGACCAAATCAGAGACAATTTGAGCATCAAAATAAATGATGATAGTATAGGATTATAACCCACTGAATAAAAAAGAAAACCATGAATTCTTTACAACACGAATGAATCCCAAGTGTGATGAGAAAAGCGATAGTTACATAGTTTCAAAGTTCCTCTTCACAAAAATACTACTTACCAAAGGAAAATAGTGACTTCAGAGCCACAGTCTGGCAGAAAACACTCTTATGCAAGTAATCAAAGTGAACATTATCAGTAATGGGACAAATGGAAATCTGTACTCCCTGACAGGTTGCTATGAAAAGGACACAATAATACTGGGGGAGGCTTGGGATAGGAATGTAGAAACAGGAGGTATAAGGGAACTCCCTATACTTTCTGCTCTATTTTGTTATGAACCTAAAATTGCTCTAAAATATAAAATTCATTAAAAAAATTCCTAGAAACATGCAATATTACAGGACTGCATCAAGAAGAAACAGAAAATATGAATAGACTTATTACAAGTAATGGAATTGAATCAGTAATTTTCAAACTCCCCAAAACCAAAATACCAGAACCAGATGGCTTCACAATTGAGTTCTACTAAATATTCAAGAGTTAATACCTATCCTTCTTAAATTATTACAAAGAATTAAAGAGGAACAAACACTTCCAAACTGAGATTTTAGGCTAGAATACAGATTCCAAAACTAGATAAAGACACCACCAAATAAGAAAAACACAGGCAATATCCTTGATGAACACAGATACAAAAGCCCTCAATAAAATATTAGTAAGCCAAATTCAAAATACATTAAAAGTATTATACACCATAATCAAGTGGAATTTCTTTTGGGGATGTAAGGATAGTTCAACATCTGTAAATTGACCAATGTAATATGCCACATTAACAGAATGAAGGATAAAAATCATATTATCTCAAGAGATGTAGAAAAAGCATTTGACAAAATTCAATATCTATTTATGATGAAAATTCTCAACAAAGTACATATGGAAGGAACCATACCTCAATATAATAAAGGCCTATTTGACGAAACAACAGCCTTATGTTCATTGTGGCATTATGTACAATGACCAAGATATGGAAGCAACCTAAGTGTCCTTTGATAGATCAGTGAATAAAGGGAATGTGGTTTGTATGTGCATGTGTATATTTATTGCATACACAAAATGGAATATTACTCAGCCATAAAAATGAATGAAATCTTTCCATTTGTGACAACATGGAGGGACCTAGGGGGTATTATACTAAGCAAAATAAGTCAGAGAAAGACTAATCCTATATGATTTCACTTATATCTAAAATATAAACAAAATTAACTAATAAACAAAAAGAAACAGAAACAGACTCCTAGATACAAATTGTTGGTCACCAGAGCAGGGAGGTATTATTGGGTGGCAGACAAAATACATAAAGGGGATTAAGTGGTACAAACTTCCCTTTATCCAATAAGCATGTCATGGGGATGTGATGTAAAACATAGGGGATATAGTCAATAATACTGCTATAAGTTTTCATGGTGACATATTGTAACTGGACTTAGGGGGATAATTTCAAAATGTAAATAATTATTGAATCACAATGATGTACACCTGAAACAAACAGGAAATTGTGTGTCAATTATACTTCAATTAAAAAACACACCTTTGGGATGATACATTTATGATAAATACACCTTTGAATGTTAAAATCTGAGAATTTTAGCCTTTATCTCTTATTTAATAACCATTTTTTCTTCCTTGGAACCATTATTAAAAATGAATGTCTGAGATACAGTAATACAGATGGCATTAAGATATAGTAATATGAATAGAAAGCAATTCTTAGATGAGTTCTAGTTGGATATGAAAAACATGTCCCACTTTTTTTTTTCAAAGATAAAACTCCAAATTCTCTTGTCTTTTTTCTTTTCATTTGAAAAACAAAAAAAATTATTATGCAATGTCCACATCTGAGCTTTTGCTGTGTAATACCACAAACACAGTTATTTCTGGGTTGTGTAGAAATGGGAAAGGAGGAAACTAGATAAGTTCAAATAATGAAATGACAGAAACTTTTTAACCACAGGGTAACAGTGACCCAGGGAGATAAAAGTTAGAATTAGATGCTGTTGGATACCACATTTTTCAAAATAGTCTAGTGCTATGAGACTCCCTAAAATATATGATACAGAATATTGTTAAGGTAGAAAGAACATTTTAATAAAATATTCAGTATTCAATTTCAGTTGCTTTTTTGAAAGACCCCATCGACCTTTATTTAAAAAATTAAAACAGACTTTTCCCCTCCTCCTTTTTCAGGATTGGAGACAGCCTTGGACACTGTGGTGGGACTTCAGGGAATATACACTGAGTAGAATACAATATCCCTGTGGAAGCAGTACCCCCTGGGAGTCACTGCAACACATATTGAGGGGAGGAAGGTGACTTGAGCATTTCAATTAAATTTGCCCAGCTCTGCTGTGGAGATAACTTCCTTTTCTACTACCACCTCTCCCAAAAAAGCCCCATATATTCTGCGTAGGTGATGTATAGACACAAAACCGCACAATGACTGTACAGGGCAATAACAACTCTGAGGTTTAGTTAGGTCAAACTACAGCCTGTCTGTCGAGTTAAAAACATTCAAATTATCTGAATCTTGAAATTGATACAGTGGTTTAGCTTCTGACCAGAGGCATATACATTGCAAATATGATCAGATAAAATACTAATATTCACTTGTTATATACTCATACAAATAGAGAATATTTGTCATTTCTCACCTTGATTTCATGGTGGAAGACTAGAGATGCATGCTTAAGTTCCTGGGCTCTAAAGGAATGGAGCACTGAGATTTCAGTGGCTCCTTCATGGATACTATGGAGGGTAAAACGCTGATTTTGAAATGTTAGTTTGTTTTATTTTTGCACATTTCCCAAAATGTCTGGTGTGAGCTGGGGAAAAGTTGCTTTGAGTATGGGATACTCCAGGTGTGGTAGGCAGAGTTATTATAGAAGATTCCTGTGGGGATCAAGAGATGTGCCTGTTGAATTTGAACTACTGCATTTCAGCCATTCTCCTACCCAAGAACATTTAGAGATGACTATATCCTACCAGCATTCCAGGGACAAATAAGCATGTGAGTCTCATCGATCTGTATACAACTGAACCCTACTTGGTGGTACAATGGATGCTTTTTCTGACATAAAACACAATATTAAGACTAAGTTTTTTTCTTTGCTGCACAATTTTATTTTGGAGGATAAAAATGTTGTATACTTTTGACACTATAACTTTTTCTATATTTGAACTTCTGGACCACTGCTCACATTTATTTCCTAAGTTTTACTTAGTTGTGTGCCTTATGGGACTCTGAGGTATTTCTTTTTTTTTTTTCTTAGATAAAGCAAAATTTAAGAATTTAGTTTTCATGTGGCTTCAATAAAAAAAAAACAAAAAAAAAACCCAGCCTTCCTGTTTCTCCAGTCACCCATATGACAAAAAGGAAGTTAAACTGTTTGCTGACATGTCTCTTATGGTTTGAGTCTGGGCTTCCTTCACAAGTTTTGCCAAACACTCAGCTTCCACAGACAATTTTTGTGGGAGGTGACCTCACTGGAATCTAAGAGCAAAGGAAAAAAAAAAAAGCCCTAATAATTGCAAACAAATCTTAGCTCTTGTGAAGGATTGCTTGCTGCACATTCCTAGAGTAGCTGAAAATATATACTTTCTCGATAGTTCTAATAAGATAGTAGGTCTCTTCACTTAAAAACAACACTTCTAACAGACATTCCTGTCCCTGCTTATAGTACTACCATTTTTCAAGTTATTAAAAAGAGTTAGGGTAATCTTTGATTCTTCCTCACTCATATTCAATTAATTGTCCTAAAAAGTCCTAAAAAGTCCTAAAATCTCATCCAAAATTAATTTTCTGCTACTGCCTTAATGTGGTATCACTTTACTTTCAGAGTAGCGGTGTGCCTGTAACTCTTATGATTAATTTCATTCTCATTAAGCCTTCTCTCCACTTTCATCCTACCTTTATTTGTTTTGTCCTGTGCCTTTCACACATTTGTCATTTTTCATAACCATGGAGAGAAATCAATAAGGAAAAAAAAGTGTTCATTGTCAAGTGATCATATTCAGGGCCTTTGCTTAAACATTCACCTTACATAACTCAGGCACTCCTTTTGTTGACCTACAGGACTGAAACTTTTGCCTATTCTCCTGAATTCTTTATTTTTGATGCTGTCTTTCTAGTACCTAATAGTTCCTCTCCAGGGAAGTGATCTCAAACTTGTTCTGGAAACTACATCTACTGCCAGGCATACTGGTACTATGACTTAATCCCAAGTGTCCACCCTGTCATGTGGCTGATATGTTTGCTGATTCATTTATTCCTGTAAAAGGAATGGGATATTAACCTTCCTAAAACATAATGTTGACCATATGACTGTTGTGGGTATAAATCACCAAGAACTCTCCTTTGGCTCTGATTCTGGAACCAGGTAGGTGTGACACCCAGTTTTGTCACTCACTAGCACAGTGGCCAGCTGTGGAATCTCCCTGTGACCGAGTTACTTTATCTCATAACAATTAGTAAATTGTTTGTGATTATTTCACTTTTGATTTTTGCCTTTGTGTTTAGAGGTAGAGTTGGTCTTCACTTCCTCTGTTGTCTTTTGCATTATTTTGTCTTTATCCTCTGTTCTGTCTTTATCCATTATCCTAAGTCTCATAAAATGAGCAGAATGGATTTTCCACTTCCTTTTGTTTTTCTGAAATAGTTGGAACAAAAACAGAGATTATTGTTCCACAAAGACATGATGAAGGTCATTTTTAAAACAATCAGATATGGGAGTTTATTTTATAATTGTTTGTTCACATAAATGTTTTCCTCAATTTTGTAAATGTGTATTTCATATTAAAAGAAAAAAGAAAAAAACTAATCAGATGCAATGGCCATTTGGTGGGGAGACTTTACCAATTTATCTGTGATTATTTTTGTTTTTGGTGTTTTTTTTCAGGTAAAGTTATAAATTTTTAAAAAGTTATTGATATCATACTTTAAAAAATATCTACTGTGTACTTATCTCATTTTTTTCTCCATTCTGGAAATGAATTTTCCTTGCAATTAGATCAATTTTGCTAAATATATTTTGATACTTGTAGTGTTGGCTGCATTTAAGTTCATGAGGAATTACTCTTTTAGCTACTTTTATTCCTGTTATATTTTTTTCCTTTTCATCATTATTTTAAATTAATTTGGCTCCATTTTTACTTTGTTGCTATAGCAGCTTTACTATTTTTTTAGCAGCTTTACTTTTATAAGTTTTTCTTAGATATGTTTTCCAAACAATTTCTCTTCAAACTTTCTATATTCTCTTTAAGCAGCATGTAATTGGATTTTTTAAATTAGCAATACAATGCCAGTAAATAATTTTCATCCATTTAAACAGATTGAGATTGCTGAAGTTTTAATATTTATATTATTTTATTTTTTACTTCCTATTTAGTTTATTTTTGTTTCATTATTTTCTCTTTTCCTGGTTTCTGTTGGCTGGTAGACTGCAATTTTCTTTCCTCTTTTCCTTCTGTTAATGTTGGAAGCTATATATTTTATTTTTATCCTTCAGTGGTAAATTTAAAATATAGTCATAGCTTTGAAAGTAGGTGATCAAATAGGTACAAACATTTGTACACCCATGTTCAAAGTGTTATTCACAATAGCTAAAAGGTGAAAGCAATCCAGGTGTCCACTGATGGATGAATGGATAAACACAACGTAGTTGGTATAACCACACAATGGACTATCATTCAGTCTTAAACAGGAAGGGGATTCAAATACATGGTACAGCACGGATGAACCTTGAGGCATTCTGCTAAGAGAAATAACTTAGTCATAAAAGGACAAATACTGTACGACTTGATTTACATGCAGCACCTAGAGTAGTCAAATTAGTAAGAGACAAAGTACTGCAACAGAGTTTAGGGTAGGTAGGATGTTATTGCCTAATGGGTACAGCATTTTATATTTACAAGATGAAAGCATTCTGGAGATGGATGATGGTGATGGTTGCACAATAATGTGAATGTACTTTAATACTTCTTCTACACTTAAAAAGGGATAAAATGGTAAATTTTATGTTATATATATATTTAACAATAAAACAATGAAGGAATATATTTACAACTAATATTTCTCAAACAAATCCTAAATTGATTTGGAATATCTACCTTCTTCTGAAATAACAAAGGAATTTAACTCATATAGCTACTTTTTAAACTTTCCTCTTTTCAGTGTTATTCTTTTCCAGATTTTAGTTCTGACTTTTTAAAACAAATTTTAAAATGGGTACTATTTGCAGAGTTAACAGTTAATAAATTTATAGAAGAGTCTACCAATTTTCAGGGCCATTTTTCAACAGCATTTGCTACTTTCATATCTCTGCGTCACATTTTGATAATTCTCAATATTTCAAACTTTTAAATTATTACTATATTTGTTATGGGGATGGTAATCTTTGAGGTTACTATTGTAATTGTTTTGGGGTACCAAAAATCACACCCATATAGAATGGTGACCCTATTTGATAAATGTGCATGTTCTGATGGTTCCACCAACCAGTAATGCTCTGTCTCTCCTCAGCCTGCCTTCTCCCTGAGACACAATACTATTGAAACATATATTTTTAACCCTGCAATGGCCTTTAAGTGTTCAAGTGAAGGGAAGAGTTGCTTGTTTCTCACTTTAAATTAAAAACTAGATGTTTAAGCTTAGTGAGGAAGGTATGTCAAAAGCCAAGATAGGCCAAAGGCTAGGTCTCCTGTGCCAAACACTTAGTCAAGTTGTGAATGCGAAGTTCTTGAAAGAAGTTAAAAGTGTTATTCCAGTGAACATACAGATGACAAGAAAATGAAGCCGCTTTGTTGTTGATATGGAGAAAGTTTCATTGGTCTGGATAGAGGATCAAACCATCCACAACATTCCCTTGAGCAAAAGCCTAATCCCTAACTTTTTTCAGTTCTATGAAGGCTGAGGGAGGGAAGGAAGCTGCAGAAAAATGTCTGAAGCTGGCAGAGATTGGTTCATGAAATTTAAAGAAAGACACCATCTCCATAATATAAAAGTGCAAGATGTAAAGTAAGTGCCTTAAGTAGTAATGTAGAAGCTGAAGCAAATTATCAAGGAGATCTAGCTAAGATAGTTCATGAAGATGGCTGAACTAAACAACAGATTTTCAATAGCATTCTACTGAAAGAAGATGACATCTAAGATATTCATAGCTAGAGAAGAGAAGTCAACGCCTAGTTTCAAATGACAGGCTAACTCTTATTAGGGCCTAATGCAGGTGGTAAGTTGAAGCCAATGTTCATTTACCATTCTAAAATCCTAGAACCCTTAAGAATTATGTTGAATCTGATTTGCCTGTGCTCTGTAACTGGAACGACAAAACGTGGATGACAGCACATCTGTTTATAACATGGTTTACTCTGGAGTACTTTAAGTCCACTATAGAGACCAACTGCTCAGAAAAATAGATTCATTTCAAAATATTACTGCTCATTGACAGTGTACCTGGTCACCCAAAAGGTCGGACTGAGATGCACAATGGGACGAATGTTGTTTCCAAGCCTGCTAACTTAACGTCCATTCTGCAGCCCACAGACCAAGGAATGGTTTTAACTTTCAAGTCCTATTATTTAAGAAATACATTTCATAAGGTTATAGCTGCCATAGACAGTGATTCCTCTGATGGATCTGGGCAAAGTCAACTGAAAATATTCTGGAAACGATTTATCATTCCAGATGCCATTAAGAACATTCGAGATTCATGGGAAGAGGTAAAAAATATCAACATTAACAGGAATGTGGAAAGAGTTGATCCCAACCTCAGGGATGACTTTGAGGGGTTCAAAACTTCAGTAGAGGAAGTCACTGCAGATGTGGGAGAAACAGCAAGAGAACTAGAATTAGAAGTGCAGCCTGAAGATGGGATTGAATTTCTGTATCTCCTGATCAAACTCAAATGGATGAGGAGTTGCTCTTTATGGATGAGCAAAGAAAGTGGCTTTTCTTTTTTTAATTTTATTTTGGTATCATTAATCTACAATTACATGAAGGACATTATGTTTACTAGGCTTCACCCTTCACCAAGTCCCCCCCACATCCCCGTTCACAGTCACTGTCCATCAACGTAGTAAGATGCTGTAAAATCACTACTTGTCTTCTCTGTGTCGCACAGCCCTCCCCGTGTCCCCCCCACACTATACATGCGAATCATAATGCCCCCTTTCTTTTTTTCCCACCCTTATCCTTCCCTTCCTACCCGTCCTCCTCAGTCCCTTTCCCTTTGGTAACTATTAGTCCATTCTTGGGTTCTGTGGTTCTGCTGCTGTTTTGTTCCTTCAGTTTTCTTTTGTTCTTATACTCCACGTAAGAGTGAAATCATTTGGTACTTGTCTTTCTCCGCCTGGCTTATTTCACTGAGCATAATACCCTCTAGCTACATCCATGTTGTTGAGAATGGTAGGATTTGTTTTTCTCTTATGGCTGAGTAATATTCCATCATGTATATGTACCACATCTTCTTTACCCATTCATCTACTGATGGACATTTAGGTTGCTTCCATATCTTGGCTATTGTAAATAGTGCAGCGATAAACATAGGGGTGCATCTGTCTTTTTCAAACTGGACTGCTGCATTTTTGGGGTAAATTCCTAGAAGTGGAATTCCTGGGTCAAATGGTATTACTATTTTGAGCATTTTGAGGAACCTCCATACTGCTTTCCACAATGGTTGAACTAATTTACATTCCCACCAGCAGTGTAGGAGGATTCCCCTTTCTCCACAACCTCGCCAACATTTGTTGTTGTTTGTCTTTTCAGTGATCGCAGTCCTTACTGGTGTGAGGTGATATCTCATTGTGGTATTAATTTGCATTTCTCTGATCACAAGAGATGTGGAGCATCTTTTCATGTGTCTGTTGGCCATCTGAATTTCTTCTTTAGAGAACTGGCTATTCAGCTCCTCTGCCCATTTTTTAATTGGGTTATTTGCTTTTTGTTTGTTGAGGTGTGTGAGCTCTTTATATATTTTAGATGTCAACCCTTTATTGGATCTGTCATTTACGAATATATTATCCCATACTGTAGGATACCTTTTTGTTCTATTGATGGTGTCCTTTGCTGTACAGAAGCTTTTCAGCTTGATATAGTCACGTTTGTTCATTTTTGCGTTTGTTTCCCTTACCCGGGGAGATATGTTCAAGAAGAGGTCACTCATCTTTACGTCTAGGAGATTTTTGCCTATGTTTTTTTCTAAGAGTTTTATGGTTTCATGACTTACATTCAAGTCCTTCATCCATTTGGAGTTTACTTTTGTGTATGGGGTTAGACAGTGATCCAGTTTCATTCTCTTACATGTAGCTGTCCAGTTTTGCCAGCAGCATCTGTTGAAGAGACTGTCATTTCCCCATTGTATGTCCATGGCCCCTTTATCGAATATTAGTTGACCATAAATGTTTGGGTTAATGTTTGGAGTCTCTACTCTGTTCCACTGGTCTGTGGCTCTATTCTTGTGCCAGTACCAAACTGTCTTGATTACTGTGGCTCTGTAGTAGAGCTTGAAGTTGGGGAGTGAGATATCCCCCACTTTATTCTTCCTTCTCAGGATTGCTTTAGCTATTCGGGGTCTTTGGTGTTTCCATATGAATTTTTGAACTATTTTTTCCAGTTCATTGAAGAATGCTGTTGGTAGTTTGATAGGGATTGCATGGAATCTGTATATTTCTTGGGGTAGGATGGCCATTTTGACGATATTAATTCTTCCTAGCCAGGAGCATGGGATGAGTTTCCATTTGTTAGTGACCTTTTTAATTTCTCTTAAGAGTGTCTTGTAGTTTTCAGGGTATAGGTCTTTCACTTCCTTGGTTAGGTTTATTCCTAGGTATTTTATTCTTTTTGATGCTATTGTGAATGGAATTGTGTTCCTGATTTCTCTTTCTATTAGTTTATTGTTAGTGTATAGGAAAGCCACAGATTTCTGTGTGTTAATTTTGTATCCTGCAACTTGGCTGAATTCCGATGTTAGCTCTAGTAGTTTTGGAGTGGAGTCTTTAGGGTTTTTTATGTACAATATCATGTCATCTGCAAATAGTGACAGTTTAACTTCTTCTTTACCAATCTGGATTCCTTGTATTTCTTTGTTTTGTCTAATTGCCATGGCTAGGACCTCCAATACTATGTTGAATAACAGTGGGGAGAGTGGGCATCCCTGTCTTGTTCCTGATCGCAGAGGAAAAGCTTTCAGCTTCTCGCTGTTCAGTATGATGTTGGCTGTGGGTTTATCATTTATGGCCTTTATTATGTTGAGGTACTTGCCCTCTATACCCATTTTGTTGAGAGTTTTTATCATGAATGGATGTTGACTTTTATCGAATGCTTTTTCAGCATCTATATAGATGATCATGTGGTTTTTGTCTTTCTTTTTGTTGATGTGGTGGATGATGTAGATGGATTTTTCGAATGTTGTACCATCCTTGCATCCCTGGGATGAATCCCACTTGGTCATGGTGTATGATTCTTTTGATGTATTTTTGATTTCGGTTTGCTAATATTTTGTTGAGTATGTTTGCATCTACGTTCATCAGGGATATTGGTCTGTAGTTTTCTTTTTTGGTGGTGTCTTTGCCTGGTTTTGGTATTAGGGTGATGTCGGCTTCATAGAATGAGTTTGGGAGTATTCCTTCCTTTTCTATTTTTTGGAAATCTTTAAGGAGAATGGGTATTATGTCTTCTCTGTATGTCTGATAAAATTCTGAGGTAAATCCATCTGACCCGGGGATTTTGTTCTTTGGTAGTTTTTTGATTACTGCTCCAATTTCGTTGCTGGTAATTGGTCTGTTTATATTTTCTGTTTTTTTCTATGTCAGTCTTGGAAGGTTGTATTTTTCTAGGAAGTTGTCCATTTCTCCTAGGTTTCCCAGCTTGTTAGCATATAGGTTTTCATAGTGCTCTCTAATAATTCTTTGTATTTCTGTGGGGTCCGTCAAGATTTTTCCTTTCTCATTTCTGATTCTGTTGATTTGTGTTGACTCTCTTTTCCTCTTAGTAAGTCTGGCTAGAGGCTTATCTATTTTGTTTATTTTCTCGAAGAACCAGCTCTTGGTTTAATTGATTTTAGCTATTGTTTTATTCTTCTCAATTTTATTTATTTCTTCTCTCATCTTTATTATGTCCCTCCTTCTGCTGACTTTAGGCCTCATTTGTTCTTCTTTTCCTAATTATGATAATTGTGACATTAGACCATTCATTTGGGATTGTTCTTTCTTCTTTAAAAATGCCCGGATTGCTATATACTTTCCTCTTAAGACTGCTTTTGCTGTATCCCACAGTAGTTGGGGCTTTGTGTTGTTGTTGTCATTTGTTTCCATATATTGCTGGATCTCCATTTTGATTTGGCCATTGATCCATTGATCATTTAGGAGCGTGTTGTTAAGCCTCCATGTGTTTGTGAGCCTTTTTGCTTTCTTTGTACAATTTATTTCTAGTTGTATGCCTTTGTGGTCTGAAAAGTTGGTTGGTAGGGTTTCAATCTTTTGGACTTTACTGAGGCTCTTTTTGTGGCCTAGTATGTGGTCTATTCTGGAGAATGTTCCATGTGCACTTGAGAAGAATGTGTATCCTGTTGCTTTTGGATGTAGAGTTCTGTAGATGTCTATTAGGTCCCTCTGTTGTAGTGTGTTGTTCAGTGCCTCTGTGTCCTTACTTATTTTCTGTCTGGTGGATCTGTCCTTTGGAGTGAGTGGTGTGTTGAAGTCTCCCAGAATGAATGCATTGCATTCTATTTCCTCCTTTAATTCTGTTAGTATTTGTTTCAAATATGTTGGTGCTCCTGTATTGGGTGCATATATATTTAGAATGGTTATATTGTTCCTGTTGGACTGAGCCCTTTGTCATTATGTAATGTCCTTCTTTATCTTTTGTTCCTTTCTTTATTTTGAAGTCTATTTTGTCTGATACTAGTATTGCAACACCTGCTTTTTTCTCTCTGTTGTTTGCATGAAATATCTTTTTCCATCCCTTGACTTTAAGTCTGTACATGTCTTTGGGTTTGAGGTGAGTCTCTTGTAAGCAGCATATGGATGGGTCTTGCTTTTTTATCCATTCTATTACTCTGTGTCTTTTGATTGTTGCATTCCATCCATTTACATTTAGGGTGATTATTGAAAGGTATGTACTTATTGCCATTGCAGGCTTTAAGTTTGTGGTTACCAAAGGTTCAAGGTTAGCTTCTTTACTATCTTACTGTCTAACTTAACTTGCTTATTAAGCTATTATAAACACAGTCTGATGATTCTTTATTTCTCTCCCTTCTCTTTCCTTTTCCTCCCTTCTTCATATGTTGGGTGTTTTGTTCTGTGCTCTTATTAGGAGTGCTCCCATCTAGAGCAGTCCCTGTAAGATGCTCTGTAGAGGTGGTTTGTGGGAGGTAAATTCCCTCAACTTTTGCTTGTCTGGGAATTGTTTAATCCCTCCTTCATATTTAAATGATAATCGTGCTGGATACAGTATTCTTGGTTCAATGCCCTTCTGTTTCATTGCATTAAATATATCGTGCCATTCTCTTCTGCCCTGTAGGGTTTCTGTTGAGAAGTCTGATGATAGCCTGATGGGTTTTCCTTTGTAGGTGACCTTTTTTTTCTCTCTGGCTGCCTTTAATACTTTGTCCTTTTCTTTGATCTTTGCCATTGTTATTATTATGTGTCTTGGGTTGCCCTCCTTGGATCCCTTGTCATGGGAGTTCTGTGTACCTCTGTGGTCTGAGAGGCCATTTCCTCCCCTTGTTTGGGGAAGTTTTCAGCAATTATTTCTTCATAGACACTTTCTATCCCTTTTTCTCTCTCTTCTTCTTCTGGTACCCCTATAATGCAATATTGTTCTGCTTCGATTGGTCACACAGTTCTCTTAAAATTCTTTCATTCCTGGAGATCCTTTTATCTCTCTCTGTATCAGCTTCTCTGCGTTCCTGTGCTCTGTTTTCTAGTCCATTAATGGTCTCTTGCATCTCATCCATTCTGTTTTGAAGTCCTTCCAGAACTTGTTTTATTTCTGTATTCTCCCTCCTTAGTTCTTGCATATTTCTCTGCAAGTCCATCAGGATGGTTATGAATTTTGTTTTGAATTCTTTTTCAGGAAGACTGGTTAAATCTATCTCCCCAGGTTCCTTCTCAGGGGAAGATGTAGGAGATGTTGAAGCTGTCTGGGTTAGTCTTGTCTGGATCAAATTTTTTGCCTTTTCATGTTGATAGGTGCAGTGGAGTGCTATTGACACATCTATCAGCTGGGAGAGACAAGCCTCTTTCCACTTGGCTCCTGTCCTTTCTTTACTGGGACAACTGCGACCCCTAGTGGCTTATGTTGGGCAATTGCGTGTAGACTGGGTCTTTGTATCTTGCCCCACCGGTGTGGAGGAAGCTCCCTTGATGAGGGCGTGGCCAGCCTCAGGCTGCTCCTCTGCTATTGTGGGGCCCCAGAGGGGTAATGGACGGGGGGCTGTTTGGCTGTTTACCTCCGTGAGGGGTCTCAGAGTTGTTGCCCAGGGGGTTAATGCGCCCGGAGTTACCTGGAATTTCCAGCTGCTGGACTGTGACCTCAGATGCTTCTGTCCAGCTTTGGGGTCCCTGTCCCTTTAAGTCTTTCAAAAGACACTCGCTTTTCTTTGTCTTAGGGGTGCTGGCTTCGGGACCCGCTCACAGGTCCTACTGTCCTGCTTCCCTAGTTTCCAGCACCCCACGCATGCACTGTGTCTGCGCTCTGGTGCGGATGGCTAGGGCTGGGTGTTTAGCAGTCCTGGGCTCCTTCTCCCTCCCTGCTCCGACTCCTCTCCTCCTGCCAGGAGCTTAGGTGAGGGGTGCTTGGGTCCTGCTGGGCTGCGGCTTGTATTGTACCCCTTTCACCAGGCGCTGGGTTCTTGCAGGTGTGGATGTAGTCTGGCTGTTTTCCTGTGTCTTCTGGTCTCTCTTTTAGGATTAGTTTTATTTGTTGTATTTCTAAAATATATATGTTTTTGGGAGGAGATTCCCACCATCCTACTCACGCTGCCATCTTGGCTCCGCCCCCAGAAAGTGTTTTTTTTAGATGGAATCTACTCCTGGTGAAGATGCTATGTAGATAGTTGACATGAAAAAGAAGTAGTCAGAATATTACACAAACTTACTTGATAAGACAGCCGCAGAGTCTGTGAGGATTGACTTCAATTTAGAAAGAATTTGTACTGTGGGTAAGATGCTATCAAATAACACTACAACATTACAGTCTACAGAGGAATCATTCAGAAAAGGAGAAGTCAATCAATTTCAAAATTTTTTCTTTTTCTTTTACCAGAAGTATATTTCCCAACAGTTGATTTTGTTTATGTCTCCTACTAACAGTTTTTTTTTTTTTTTTTTGCTGCCTTATTGATTATTTTGTGAGCTCATCTAGAATTGAAACTTTCTCATGAGTCTCACCCTTCATTATGGTTTTAGGTTACTTTTGTTAGGTTGTCCTCCTTACTCCAATCAAGTCTTCTATTGTTTCAAGGGGCCTGTGCCACCCTGATACTAGACATCTCAAATATTTAGTTCTTACTCCCATAGGTCTGGTCCAGCACTACTCTAATGACAATCTGTGTTTCTTGCTATGACAGGCATTCAGTTTTATCAAAAGCCATAATTGCAACTTTTGCATCCTTATTGCATGAGTGCAGAGTCTTGCACACCTCACTTCATGTATTCTTCCATCAAACAAACAAAGTATTTCTGTTACTAAGTCTTCTACAGGAGTCAAATATCCAGCCAATTTCCCCCTTTTAATCGTCCTTTTTATTTGGCTCTAGCCAAATAAGTCTCTCAAATCAAACTCTTCTTACTATACTTTTATAGCTTATTTTGTTATGCCATATTATTTTCTATAGCTGCACAGTCATATCTGAGAATTCCTGGTCTAGTTCATCCTGCTCAATTTGCAGGTGAGATCTATGGACGAACTCTGGGCACTGGCCCGTATCTTTTCTCTCCTTCCATGAAAAGTGCCCAGCTGAAAAACTATTAAACCTGTACATTGTACAAGCATGATTTTTAGATATAATAAAAATAAAATCTATTTTGTCTTTCATGGTCTTTAAATCTGCTATATATAAATAAAAATTCCAGTAGGTCTCATGACTTTCCTGCTCACTTTAGGTAAATCAATAATGTTATATTGATTGGTCACTTTAAAAGTCAGCCTTATTTCGGTGATTTGAATGCTCAATCTCATGTAGTAAACCCCAAACCTAAAATTATGTTTCTCTTACAGAGAAAATTCTTAATATTTTTAATTCCAAAAAAAATGTCAAAGACTAATATATGTAGGGCCTTATTTCCTATGTTGAAGTTTCTATTCAAACCAAACACATTCTCATTCTGACACTGTAACAGGAAAATAGCATTTTTTCAGTTTTTATCTACGAAATGAAAAATGTAATTAGAAAGGATTCTCATTCCAAAATTAGAATTATCCACATACATACTCAGAAAGCATGCCACTTTAGTCCTCAACATTGTTAAATGGTGGTTACACTAAAATGGAAATATTTGTGGGGAAGTGACCGTATGTTTTCATTCTAAATCCCCAAGAAATAAATTCAAAAAGGAAGCATTTCTCTTTATTTAATACCAAATGCATGTTATCTCCTTTTATCTTTTATGTGGATAGTCATTGCCCCACTAATAGGGAACGAAAAGGCAAGTACCAATTATATTAACATTATCATCATAATTTCTAGAAAATTATTTTCTTTTTTGTGTCACATTTCCCAGTTTTCATATCTGTGATTCTCACAATTTATTTTTCAAAATATAGTAGACAGAAGGATACTACAGACTGATAGACATAGATTATATAAAATCTAGCCACTGATCATGGGTAGTCATAATTTAATCTTAAACTTGGAGATATAAACAATTTCCGTTATCTCTTTCTTCCCCCTGGTGAAATCGAGTCTTTCTGTGGAAAATACAAAGGGATGCCTTATGTCTCAGAGTCACAGATGGACAGCAGATTAAGGCAATGGTGAACATAAACTAGGGTTTTCAGAGGATAAAAGAAGTCCCACGGGGGTTTCAAAATTAAAATGCATTGAACCACTTAGATCTGTCAACATTTCACTAGTAAGAGGATAAGTTCAGAAAGTTCTACCTCATTTGCTAGGTTTTGCCTCTGTAAGGCAGAGATCAGCCACCTAGCAACAGCACAAAAGATTCTCCTCGGACATAGTTAAACTCATGCTAGTTGAGCAGGAAGAAAAGCTATGTAGGATCAGGAAAGCTGGATGGCCAGCGGCCCCAGGGCCCCTAAGGTGCCTGGTTTGGGAAACTGTGAAATTCAGTCTGGGGAATGACTTTTTGTCAGCTCTCTTCAAAGCTCAGTCTCTGAGAGCCTCCACTGGTGTGGGTTCTCTCTCCCCCACTCAGCAGAGTGCACTGGACACACACACACTTCACACACAGCCGAGAGAGAGGAGATGTCATTTCCCGTCAACTGCTGTCCCATCAAAGCTCAGCTGTGCACATGCTAGGAAAACTGGAAAAGTAAAAACTGTGTATTAAGAGGAAGCATTTTCCAATGCAGCTATTTTAGGACTGGTGAAGTAGTCAGCTTTTTCAAGTTTCTGATCGTTGTAATACAGACAGCTATCTCTTGTTCTCCATTTTAAAGCAAGTCCTTTGGCATTAGATACTGCCCCAGAAGTAACCCACCACTTTTATTCCAGGAGGCAAAAAATACCTACTTAACAGTCAGGTCATACCACAGACTTTGGAAAATATCTGGATCACAAATCCCTGTCAGCAATGACCAGTGAGCGAAATCTGGGCCATGTCCTTCCTTGGAGAATGCCCTCCCTAGAATGAGTCAACAGGTCATTCAAGAGGCACTCACATCAAATTGTCAAAGCCATGCAGTGTTCAGCTGTGAAAGCTTATGGCTGGCATGGGAAGGGTAAGAACAACTGAACAGTTAAGTGTACCAATGCGTTACAAGGCTTGGTTTGTGGGAAAAGGACAGAGAAGGGGACTGGGCATTACTGTGCATTGTGTTTTCATGACTCTATTAGCACAAGTGATCGGAGAGGAATCCAGCTTTGGGAGGGAGGCAGTGAGGAATGCTTGGTGAGAGAGGTGTTTGCTTCGCTTTCAGTCACATTTCTCATCTGTCTGGCTTGTTTGGCTCTGCCCATGGCAGAAAGTGTGTAATGCTTTCTGACAACAGGGTAAAAAAACTGAGGGACCCACACATTCATCTCAGACACTGGCAAAAGCAGCTAGTTGGCTCTGCCTTTAATGGAAAAGACATTATTTTTTTAACATGGTATTCTTTAAGATTAAAAAAATACATTTCTAAGTTACAAAAGCAGTACTTGTTAAAATAAATATGCAGAAACTAGAATATGAAATTGCCCTTTTCCTCTACAGAGGTCACTAGCAACTTCTAATATTTTAATGTGTGCACTGCTAGACTTGTGTTTCATTTCTACATACACAAATGTACCTACTGTCTCTCCCAGACAAGATTTTAATATACATATTTGGAGTTTTCTCTTTCACCTAACAAAAGTTACTTTTCTATGTCAAGATTTATATTTCAATTTTTAAAATTGTTACATAATAACCCATTATGCTATTTTGAACATTTATGTTTGTTTTCAAAATAGCACTACAAAATACCAGATCAACATATTTATCAAGTAGGCTTCATTTGTGGGCTGGACTATGCTGAGTTAAAGTGTGTGAATATTAAAATCTTGAATGGATATTTTCCACTTTGTCTTTCTTAAATGTTGTATATTTAGTTTCCTAAATATACAGGTTATATTCCCATATCTATGAAAGGGTCAGTGTTTCTACATGCTGACAAATAGTGGATATTACTAGAATTTTCTTTTGGTCACTTTGATAGGTAACACTAGAATTTCAAAAGTTTGCTTTTCACTTACTTGTTAATAAGGGTTGAATTTTTTTTTCAGGTATGTGTTGAACATTTATATTCCTTCTGTGAATAATCTGTGTCTTGTTATCCTTTGCAAAACTGTTATTGCTTTGGGGGGATCTCTATATATTATAGCCAATCCCTGTCTGTAGTATATATAACATACTTTTCTTCTGGTCTGTTATTGTGCTGTTGTTTTTAAATTTTGTTTATGGTGTCTTTCACCATACTGAGTTTTCTAATTCCAGTTAAGGACTGTTCATATGGTCAGATTTTCAAACTGGTTCCTCTTTTCTTTTATGGCTGCTAGTGAGCTTAGAAATGACTCCCATACTTCAACATTTTTAAATACTTGTTTATTCTATTTTTCTCTAAGAATTTTTATAATTTTCCCTGTTTATATGTTTAATAAATCTGGAAGCAATTCCTAGTGTATAATGTCAGTAATAACTTATACTTTAAATAAATGGCTAAACCAATTTTTATGATACCAATTATTACATAATCCAACCCATCCATTCTCATCAACATCAGATGTCAGCTATTTTATGCTAATTTCACACAGGTACATTAACTTATTTGTGACTCTTTATTCTAATAGTCTATTTGCCTATTTCTGTGCACAGTATTTATTACCGTGACTTTATAGCGAACTTTAATATCAACTACAGCAAATACCAATCCTTAATTTTATGTTTAAATATTATATTTATTTTTCCAGGTGAACATTAAATTCTACTGGTCTATTTCAAAAATGAACAACAATTTAAAACATAAAAAATGTTCTTTGGTTAGTCATTTGTATACTATTGAATACTGGTAATTCTAAAAAGTAAGTTCATCCATTTTTTCCATCCATTCAATCAGAACTTTGAGTATCCTTTGAGCTTTTCAGTTTTCTTTACATGAGTGTTAAATATTTACTGTTAAGTATAGAGCAGTATATATTATAATAATTGCTGCTATTTCAAAATGGGTCTATTTTCCAATTATCTTTTTCAATTATTATTCCTACTGGTGAAAAGGAAACTTAACTAGTCTTGCATATTTGTCATACATCCATCTACCTTGCTGAACGCTTATCATTCTAATAGTGCCATAGTTAATTTGTTTGAATTACCTAGGCTGCAAATATCTGCAGTAATATTTCTTTCTTTTTTCCCCCAATATATTTAACCCTTACTCCTTTTTGCTTATTTCTTTGGCTAAAACTTCTTGAGCAACCAGAGTAATCCCAGTGCCAACTGACCTTTCTTTACTCTCAGTTCTGGCTTTAAGGAAAAATGTTTTCAGTGTTTTAAATGAATATACAATACAAACTTCTGGATGTCATTGACTTTTAAAAGTTCTATTATGTCATTTAACATACTCAACTTTAATAACTCTTAGGACAATTTTGGTAATTTATATTTTTCCACAAAATTGCCTCTTCCAGGTATTGGTTTTAAAACAGAAAACACATGCATGCCCTCTCAATCTTACTACATAAAAATATATCTAAATGCCCTCCTCTTTAAATTGACTTTTTGAAACTTTGAAATGATTTTCATTAACAAAATGTTTGTGTTATTATGTATACATTTTTTAGTCCTTAGCATGTGGTGATGGGTTTAAAAAAATAACAAATTCAATGATTTGTTTTGTATTTCACCTAGTAAAGAACTATTGTTGGTTGTGATGGAGATTATTTTGAAGATGCCAATAATAAATTGGCAAACAGACTACTAATGCTTCCCACTTAAACACAACATATAAAAAAATTTCTTGTTAAATAAAACAATTAAATACATTTCATGGGGGAAAAGATGACGGCGTGAGAAATGAGGAAGAAACCTCCTCCCAAAACCATATATAACATGAATATGCAGCAAATACAATTAATCCTGAAAGAGTGACCCAGAAACTGCCAAACAGACTGCCTATACCTGGGGAAAAAAGAAGACTTCACAGAAAATGGTAAAGTAGCTAAGCTGGCATGTGGTGGGTCCCAACCCTCCCTTACACCCCAGCTCAAAGGCAGGAGGAAGAGAAACAGAGCAGGGAGAGAGTAGAAGTGCTGGATGCTAACCACTCACCCTTGGAGATCTGCTCCAGGAGCACGAACCCACATTACATGGTGCTCTGGAGATTAGTGGGGTTGGAAAGCAAAGACAGGCAGAAGACTCAGAGAGGCTGAGATTACAGCCTCTTGTGGAAAACAGGTACCCACAATGAGCCACTCCAGGATAAAAGAAAACTGGGTGCTTTGAAAGACTTCCCAACAGTGAGAGGGGTGCTCAAAGGGGCAAATATTACACCAAGCTCACTGCTGAGGAGAAAGGGCAGGTGGACAGAACTGTCCTGGCATACTCAGACCGTCAGGTTGGAAACTCTCAGGAGCTTCAGACACTCCATCACCCTGGCTGGCAATGTAGCCCTGAGAACCCCCAATGTGATATGCAGCCTGCAGCTCCTTCCTCCTGGCAGGCACACTTCTACACAACTGCTGCCAATGCCATCAAACCAGGCCAGCCAGAGGATGGCCCTGACTATGGCAGCTACAGGGGCATAATGCAGAGGATCCTTCCTGTGCACTAGACCCATGGGACCTGGCAGTGGAGGCAGGCACTACAGCTGGGAGGCAGGAAAGAACTCTTTCCTCCCAGCAGGTGCTGGTGTCACTCACCTATGACCCCCACCATTGCTCCAAGTGCTCCACAGCTACAGATAGTAGAGCTTGTGGGCACTAGAGGGCCCTGCCTACACAAAGTTATTATTCTATAAGAATCACTAAGAAAATGAAACAGCAAAAAAAAATTTGAACAAATGAAAATTCAGCACATGCCAGAAAGAGGGCTAAGTGAAAATGAAATCACCAATCTCCTTCATAAGATGTCAAAATAAAAATCATAAACATGCTCATAGAGCTAGAGGAAAATATTCAAGATCTCAAGGAGGACTTCAAGAAAGAGATAAAAACTTTGAAAAATAAAGTATCTGAAATGAAACATACAATGGAGGAATTTAAAAGCAGATTAGAAGAGGTAGAGGAGACAGTAAATGGAACAGAAATTAGAAAACAGGAATACAAAGTTGAGGCACAGAGAGAAAAAAGGATCTCTAGGAATGAAAGAATAATAAGACAACTCTGTGTCCAATCCAAAAGGGAAAATATTTACATTATAAGTAAACCAGAAGAAGAAGAGAAATAAAAAGGGATAGAAAGTGTCTTTGAGGAAATAATTGCTGAAAACATCCCTAATCTGGAGAAGGAAATAGTCTTTCAGGTCATGGAGGTGCAGAGATCTCCCAATACAAGGGACAAGAGGAAGACAACACCAAGACATATAATAATTAAAATGGCAAAGATCAAGAACAAGGAGAGAGTATTAAAAGCAGCTAGAGAGAGAAAAAAAATCAAGTATAAAGGAAACCCCATCCGGCTATCATCAGAATTCTGAGCAGAAACCTTACAGGCGAGAAGGGAGTGTCATGATATACTTAATGCAGTGAAACAAAAGGGCCTCCAACCAAGAATACTTTATCTAGCAAGATTATCATTTAAATTTGAAGCAGTGATTAAATAATTTCCATATATAAAAAATTTGAGGGAATTTACCTCCCACAAACCATCTCTACAGTGTATTTTAAAGGGACTGCTCTAGATGGAAATGCTCCTAAGGCCAAATAGCTGTCACCATAGAAAAAAAAACCACAAAAAAGGAAGAAGACCAATTAATTACTAAGCAAATGCAAAATTAAATCAACTACCCACACAGTCAGTCAAGGGAAACACAAAGAGTACAGAATATGAAACCTAATGTATAAAAAGTGGATGAGGAAGAAGAAGGAGGAAAAGGAAAAAAAAAACCTTTAGATTATTTTTCAAATAAGGTAATAAGGGAGCTAAGTTAGACTGTTAGATAGAAAGGAAGCTGCCTTTGAAACTTTGGTAACCACGAATCTAAAGCCTGCCCTGGTCTCTATCAATAAGTATAAATCTGTCAATAATTACCCTAAATGTAAATGGACTGAAGTATATATCTATCAATAATCACCCTAAATATAAATAGACTAAAGGCATCAATAAAAAGACACAGAGTTACAGAATGGATAAAAAAATACGACCCATCTATATGCTGCCTACAAGAGACTCACCTCAAATCCAAAGACATACACAGACTAAAGTGAAGGGATGGAAAAAGATATTTCATGCAACTAATAAGGAAAAAAAGCAGGTATTACAGTACTTGTATCAGACAAAATAGACTTCAAAACAAAGAGAGTAAAAAGAGACAAAGAAGGACATTACATAATGATTATAAAATGGGTCAATCCAACAAGAGGATATAACCATTATAAATATCTATGCAACCAACACAGGAGCACCTACCTAGGTGAAACAAATACTAAAAGAATTGAAAGGGGAAACAGAATGCAATGTATCCATTTTAGGAGACTTTAACACTCCACTCACTCCAAAGGACTGATCAACCAGACAGAAAATAAATAAGGAGACAGAGGCATTGAACAACACATTGAAACAGATGGATCTAACAGACATCTACAGACCTCGCCACCCAAAAGCAGCAGGATACACATTGTTCTCAAGTGCACAGGGAACATTTTCAAGAATAAACCACATACTAGGCCACAAAAAGAGCCTCAGTAAATACAAAAGATTGAAATTGTACCAACCAGCTTCTCAGACCACAAGGGTATGAAACTAGAAATAAATTACGCAAAGAAAACAAAAAAACCCACAAACACATGGAGGCTTAACAACATGCTCCTAAATAATCAATGGATCAACAAACAAATAAAAACAGAGATAAAGCAATATATGGAGAGAAATGACAACAATAATTCAACACAACAAAATCTGTGGGACAGAAAGGCTGTGCTAAGAGGGAAGTATATTGCAATACAGGCCTACCTCAGGAAAGATATTGATGTGATACTCCACATCAATAAAAAAAGGACAAAAATCAAATGATCATCTCAATAGATGCTGAAAAACCATTTGACAAAATTCAACCTCCATTCATGATAAAGACTCTCAACAAAATGGGTATAGAGGGCAAGTACCTCAACATAATAAAGGCCATATATGACAAACCCACAGCCAATATCATATTTAACAGCGAAAAGCTGAGAGCATTTCCTCTAAGATCATTCATTCTATGAAGCCAGCATCACTCTAATACCAAAACCAGGTAAAGACACCACAAAAAAGAAAATTACAGACCAAATATCTTTTTCCATCCCTTTACTTTTAGTCTGTGTATGTCTTTGGGTTTGAGGTGAGTCTTTTGTAGACAGCATAAAAATGGGTCTTATTTTTTTATCCAATCTGTATTTCTGTGTCTTATATTGCAATACAGGCCTATGCTATGAACAGTCTAAACTCACAATTAACAAAACTAGACAAAGAGGAACAAATGAGGCCTGAAGTCAGTTGAAGGAGGGACATAATAAAGATTAGAGCAGAAATAAATAAAATCGAGAAGAACAAAAGAATAGAAAGAATCCATGAAAGGAGGAGCTGGTTCTTCAAGAAAATAAACAAAATAGATAAACCCCTAGCTATACCTATTAAGAAAAAAAGAGTCTATACACATAAACAGAATCAGAAATGAGAAAGGAAAAATCACTACAGACACCACAGAAATACAAAGAATTATGAGAGAATACTATGAAAAATTATATGCTAACAAACTGTAAAACCTAAAAGAAATGGACAACTTTCTAGAAAAATACAACCTTCTAAGACTGACCCAGGAAGAAACAGAAAATCTGAACAGACCAATTACTAGCAAAGAAACTGAATTGGTAATCAAGAAACTACCTAAGAACAAAGCTCTGGACCATATGGGTTCACTGCTGAATTTTATCAAACATTTAGAGAGGACCTAATATCCACCCTCCTTAAAGTTTTCCAAAAAATAGAAGAAGACGGAATACTTCCAAACTCATTCTACAAAGCCAGCATCACTCTAATACCAAAACCAGGCAAAGACATCACAAAAAAAAAAAAATTACGGACCAATATCCCTGATGAACATAGGTGCAAAAATACTCATCAAAATATTAGCAAACCAAACTAAAAAGTACACCAAAAAGATCATCCATCATGAACAAGTGGAATTTATTCCTGGGATGTAAAGATGGTAGGACATTCGAAAATCCATCAACATCATACCCCATCATCAATAAAAAAAGGACAAAAATCACACGATCATCCCAATAGATGCTGAAAAACCATTTGACAAAATTCAACCTTCATTAGTGATAAAGACTTTCAACAAAATGGGAATAGAGGGCAAGTACCTCAACATAATAAAGGCTATATATGACAAACTCGCAGCCAATATCATACTTAACAGTGAAAAGCTATGAACATTTCCTCTAAGATCAGGAATAAGACAAGGATGCCCACTCTCACCATTTCTATTCAACGAAGTACTAGAGGTCCTGGCTATGACAGACAGACAACACAAAGAAATAAAAGGCATCCAGATTGGTAAGGAGGAAGTTAAACTGTCACTATTTGCAGATGACATGATATTGTACATAAAAAACCCTAAGGCATCCACTCTGGAACCGCTAGAACTAATATCTGAATTCAGCAAAGTTGCAAGATACAAAATTAATACACAGAAATCTGTTGCATTCCTATATACTACTGATGAACTAGAACAAAGAAAAATCAGGAAAACAAGTCCATTTACAATTGGACCCAAAAGAATAAAGTACCTTTAAATAAACCTAACCAAGAAGGTGAAAGATCCTGAAAACTACCAGACACTCATTAGAGAAATTAAAGAAGATACCAATAAATGGAAATACATCCTGTGCTCATGGACAGGAAAAATTAATATTGTCAAAATGGCCATCCTGCCTAAAGCAATATATAGATTCAATGCAATCCCTATCAATATACCAACAGCATTCTTCAATGAACTAGAACAAATAGATCCAAAATTTATATGGAACTACAAAAGATCCCGAATAGCCAAAGCAATCCTGAGAAGGAAGAATAAAGCTGGGGGATTACACTCCCTAATGTCAAGCTCTACTACAAAGCCACAGTAATCAAAACAATTTGGCACTGGCACAAGAACAGACCCATAGACCAGTGGGACAGAATAGAGAACCCAAATATGAACCCACACATATATGGTCAATTAGTATACGATAGAGGAACCATGGACATACAATGGGGAAATGGCAGGCTCTTCAACAACTGGTGTTGACAAAACTGGACAGCTACTTGTAAGAGAATGAAACAGGATTATTGTGTAACTCCAGTCACAAAATAAACTCAAAATGGATCAAATACCTGAATGTAAGCCATGAAACCATAATACTCATAGAAGAAAACAGACAAAATCTCTTGAATGTAAACATGTACAACATTTTCCTGAACAAATCTCCTTGAGCAAAAGAAACAAAGGCAAAAATGGACAAATGGGACTACATCAAATAAAAAGCTTCTGTACAGCAAAGGACACTATCAGCAGGACAAAAAGGCATCTGACAGTATGGGAGAATATATCCATAAGTGACATATCTGATAAGGGGTTTACATCCAAAATACATAAAGAGCTCACATGCCTCAACATCCAAAAACAAATAACCCAATTAAAAATGGGCAGAGGATCTGCACAGATACTGCTCCAGAGAAGAAATTCAGATAGCCAACAGGCACATGAAAAGATGCTCCACATCATTATTAGGGAAATGCAAATAAAAACCACAATAAGATATCACCTCACACCAGTGAGTATGGTCAACATCCCAAAGACAAGAAACAAAAAATACTGGTGAGTATGTGGAGAAAGGGGAACCCTCCTACACTGTTGGTGGGAATGTAAATTAGTTCAACCATTGTGAAAAGCAATATGGAGGCTCCTCAAAAATCCAAAAGTAGAAATACAATTTGATCCAGTCATTCCACTCCTAGGAATTTACCCAAAGAAAACAAGATCCCTGATTCAAAAAGACATATGGAAGCAAACTAAGTGTCCACCAGTAGATGAATGGATAAAGAAGATGTGGTACATATACACAATGGAATATTATCCAGCTATAAAAAGAAAACAAATCCTACCATTTGTGACAACATGGATGGATCTAGAGGGTATTATGCTCAGTGAAATAAGCCAGGTGGACAAATACAAATACCAAATGATTTCCCTTGTTTGTGGAGTATAACAACAGAGCAAAACTGAAGGAAAAAAAACAGCATCAGACTCACAGACTCCAAAAAGCGACTAGCAGTTACGTAGGGGGTGGGGAGGATGGTGGGGAGGGAGGGAGAAGGGGATTAAGGGACATTATAATTAGCAGACACAATATAGATAGGTCATGGGGAAGGCAGTTTAGCACCAAGAGGACAAATAATGACTCTATAGCATCTTACTATGCTGATGGACAGTGACAGCAATGAAATGGGGAATGGCTTGATAATATGGGTGAATGTTGAAACCACAATGTTGTTCATGTGAAACCTCCATAAGATTGTATATCAATGATACCTTAATTTAAAAAAAGAGTTATACATTTCAGCATGCAGAAACTCTTTCCAATTCACAGCTTCATCATGGCAGAAAATGTTGGTTTCTTAGTGAACATCCATTTTCATCCTCCCCCTTAGGAAAAAGTGTGGTGATTTATTCACAGTCATGGAGATAGTAAGTGGTGGATGGTGTTCATATCCAAATACAGATATACCTGTTTTTTAGTCCCTAATCCCTGTCCTTTTTTGTACAGTACATGTAGGATATGATTCACATGGATATATGTTCAGGGAAAGTTCTAAAGGGGAGGTTCCACATGAGTTGGGACATAAAAGATGAATCTGGAGGTTTTCAGGCAACCAGGTGGAAAAGTGTAAAATGGGCAAAAAGGAACATCATGAATACACACAGGAATAAATTGCACAGTGTGTTAAAGAGTAGCAAACAGCCAAATGCAAATACAGGTTAACTCTAAGTTTTCTTCAGGCATTTGATTCAATCTGTACTTAGAGTCTTGCAATCATAGAACCACAAACGACCTCGTCAGGTATCCAAGGAGGCAGTGTACCACAATTGTTAATAACCTAGGAGTACAGATTCTGGTGAAAAGACTTAGCTTTCCATCCAAACTCCATCGATTTCTTGCTCTTTGTCTTGGGGAAGCTACTTAAATTCATCAGGTCTCATCTATGTGATAATGTGAATTATACACATTATCATGTGTCCTCTAGGTTTATGTGAAGGTCAAAAGTGTGCCAAACTCTTAAGAGGTGCCTGGCATGTAATTACTGACAACACACTCTTCAGATTTTTATCATTTGAGTCAAAAGAAGGAGAAGCTGCAGAACAGTTCCAGTGACTAATTACATTTCTTCATTTTCCTTTATCCAGGCAACACCTTTCCTCTGCCAGGACAAAGGGACTCCTTAACTGCTCCACTGTGTGGAGTACCACAGTTTATCTAACCACTCTCCTATCTGTGGGCATTTAGGTTGTTTATGATATTTTGAAATTATAAAAACACCATAGTGAGTAATCTTATGGACATGGATTTTCATAGAGTTGGAGTTGTACCAATGGCACAAATTCTAGAAGTGGAGTTGTTAGGTCAAAAAGTAAATGAAAAAGTTGTTTTGCTAGATAGTGCCAAATTTACCTCCATCAAAATTATACCAATTTGCATTTCCACTAGGAAAGTGTTTGTTTCTTCATATCCTTACCAATAGAATATGCTGTTTACTGGAGATGTGGGAAATAATATTAGTATGGTTTTAATTTACCTTTCTTTTAGGAATGAAGTTGAATATTTTTCCTATGTTTAAGTATCATTTTTACTTAATAATCATAGTTCATTTTTTAATATGATGTTTAGGCTTCCCCCACATTTTAAAATAGTTCTTTAAATATTAGGGATATTTTTCCTTTTTCTGAAATATATGATACAAGTGTTTTGTCTCAGGTTGCTATTTGTCTTTTGATTTTGTTTATAGTATTTTTTGTGCCATGGAAAAAGTCTTTTTAACCAAACTTTTATGTGTCAAATATATCATATTGTCTTTGGTTGCATTTGGACCTGAGTCATTGAAAAAGCTTTTTCTTATATTCAGATTGTAGAGAGATTCACCATGCATTCTGGTATATTTCTTTAGTATATGTATGGCTTCACTTTGCCTTCTGATACACCTGAAGTCTGTTTTTGTGTGTGGATAGTGTGAGATATGGTTATAATTTTATCTTTTTCCAAATAGCTAACTAATTGACCCAAAATCTCTTATTCAAAAATCCACCCTGTTCACTGATTTTAGATGCCATATTTATAATTTAACAAATTTTCATATGCACTTGGATGTATTCCAGGACTTCCTATTCTACTCCACTAGTCTGAAATGTCTATAAAGTCTATTCAAATGCCTGTACCACACTGTTTTAATAATAAGGGCTTTATTCTATTTGTACTAGTAGGGCTACTTAGCCCCTAATAGTCTTTTTCAGTGTTTAACTGGCTAGTTCCATGTTTATTTTTCCATATAAACTTTAATTGGTTACATCCTCCAAAAGCTTGTGGGTATTTGTGTTAGGACTGTGTTATATTTATAGATTAACCTAGGGAAAACAAAGATCCTTATGATCTTGAGTCAATTATCCAGAAGAGGAAATGTCTTTCTACTTGTTCAAGTATTTTGGAATTGTTTTTATCATATAGGCTTGCTTTTATTTTCTAAATTCATTGCCAAATGTTTCATCTTATTGTTTTTATTGTGAATAGGGTCTCCTATTTTCTCCTTCTAGTCTTGTTTGTGAGTATAGACTTGATTTCTGAATGCTAGTTTTATACCCTCGAACCTCACTCACTGAATTGTTCTTAATTTTTGCATTAATTTTTATGACTAATTCTCTAAGGTTTTCATGTATACTGTCATGAGGACTTCTTTCTTCTTCTGTTTTGATTTCTCTCCCTCTCTTTGTTTTTTTTTTTTTGGTCATATTGCATTGACTACTATCTCCCATGCAATATTAAATTTCAGTGAAGGTGGTCATACTTGCATTGTTCTCAGTCTTAATGGAAATGCCTTTCTTGATTGTCTATTAAGTAACATACTGAATTGAGGAATAAAAAATTTATATTTTATCATATTAAGTATCACTTGGATACCAATTCATATTTTCCATAGTGTTGTTTTTTTTCCTCTTTTAATCAGGAATGGATATTGAATTTTGTCAGACTATTTTACAACTCTGAACACAATTATAGATTTCTTTGTTTTTTTGATTTCAGAAGTCCAGTGCTAGACTTATCTCTTGTCATTATTTGGTCTTTTTCCTTAGGGGCCATGAGGCTACTTTTCTTGATTTTAAAGTCTAATATTTTATTAGGACATGTTTTGGAGCTGTTGGTTTTGGGTTAAATTTCCTGGGTAACTATTGGCCCTTTCATTATGTAAATTCAGGTCTTCATTTCTGAAAGTTTTCTTGGATTATTGTTTTAAATATTAGTTCTCTTCCACTGTTTTCTTTTAGGAACTCCAATCATGTGCATGTTCTTTATCTTCCACTTCAACCACTTTCTCTTTGACTCTTGACTTTGTCTCATTTTTATGCTCTTATTTTCCCACCTTTGTTTAAAATTCCCTAAAAAAATTAATTTGAATCTATTCTCCCTTGGGAGAATTGTAGTCTTTCTATTTCATTTATTTCCTGGGTTCAGTTTTTTTTTTCCAAAGAGGAAAAAAAGCAAACTTGTTGTTGGTAGGAGGGTATGAGGGGGAGGGTTGTTCACCTTCCCCAGCATTTTGTATAGATGGAAAGTTGAGGGGCAATAGAAAAGGCAGTAGATGAGGGCACATGCCCCACTCTGTACAATATAGAAGAATCTGATATAGGTAATTTGTATAAAAGCCACTTGTCCTCATTTGTGTCCTCTTGCTGGCTGGCTGGGCTAGGGGGCACTGGGGGACAAAGATGCTGGGGTGCTGTGCTAGAACATAGGGATACCCCGTGATCCCCATCCTCTGGCTGTCCCCCCTGTGGGGGCACTTTGGATCCTTGGTGGGGGCATAGCAGAGCTCCAGTGGCCGAGGTACCTTCCAGAACTTCTCATTCACCAGTTCCAGGGTCAGTAAGCAATTCAGTGTTGTGAAAGCTCCACCCCCACCCTGATTCTTACTGTCTTGTTGTCCATTTGTATTTAAACTTTAAATTTCTCAGTTTTTTTCCCTTTCCCATATCCCTAAATGCCAATTCTGATAATATTAATTACGTTTGGAGTTGGAGTATTGGGATCTTTCCTTTTTTTGGTTCATGTGTCTCTATTGTTTTCTGGATGCGGGGGGGAGGACAGTGTTCATAAGTTGAGTTTCTTTTTAAACAGCTGCTTTGTATAAATGGAAAATATGTTTCTTCAAGCCTAAGGTTGGGGATTTAGGGTAATTTACAAGATTCCTAGTTTAAGAGCACCCTTTTCTGTTATTGTAGCAAAGTGGCAAAGAAGTTCTTTAATGGATTATATGTATCATACACACACATGTATGTATATGATATATATGCATGTATATAGAAAATGTATATACACATATTTTCATTTTTGAATTTTTTAAATTAATATTCAGAATACCTGTATGTGACTAATGAACTGGCCACTAAATTAATCAGAAATGAATTTTCCACTAAGTGCAATTAGAAATAATTTACATTGTTATTTGGCATTTCAGTAAGACAAGTTATGCTTAGAATAAGAAATTATGAAAGGATAAATCAAAGGATGGTTATTGCAAGATTATTTGTGAAAGCAAATGTTTAAGAACTAAATAATCATTAGTAGGATTAGTGGGGTTAATTAGATGATAAATCCATACATCAGATATTGCATACTGGTGGCTAGCATTCCTACAATGACTTTGATGTGTCAGGGAAGGTGCTGAGTATCTCACATTTACTAACCCCTCCCTTTAAATCCACCCTATCAGGTAGGTGTTATTTTCTCCATTTTACCACAAAAGAAGCTGAAATACAATCAAGTGAAGGGACTTATTCAATACTACACAGCCAGTAAGTGACAGGTCAAGAGTCATATATACTGATGGAAGAACAGAATGATATTTCATGAAGAGGGAAGAAAAAAATACAAAGTGTATGTGTAAAGTCCAATTCACATTTCTCTAAGAAACAAATGTGTGCTTGTGGACATGTGTTTGTGAAAGGAAACCATATCTAAATGGATATAAGCCAGGCTACTGAAGAGTGGGATTTGGATGTTGGTACTGATACCTTTTGGCTGATACGGTAATGTGTATTTTAAAATATATATTCAAATACACATACACTACTTCCACGGTTCACAATTTTAAAGAAAAAAAATTTGGAGACTACCATATTATATGAAAAATTTCAAGTCATTTTTTCACACCTATGTAGAAGAATTCCAAATATTTGTTTATATTGATGATAATAAGTTATTTAGCTATTTGAAAAGTATTACTTATCATCAAATTAATTTATTAGAATATTGGATTAGTGAGTTCAGCTCATCTATTTCTTTTTTTTTGTCCACCGCCTCTCAGTCCTCTTGTCACATCTTCTCCTCAAGCTAGAGTTTTTTGTTTGAGAGTCAATGTCTGGGTTTTAATTTTTAAAGTTTATTTAAGTACATGAGGATGTTTCTAAAAATGCAAAACTCTTTGCTTGCTCAGCTGAGACCAGCTCCAGTCCAGGAGCTTTCCTGTCTAACTCTCTGGGTTAGAGAAGACAAACATCCAAGCCTCCTTACGGTAAATAGTTGACAGTAAATAACATTATCCACTCAGCTGACACCCAATAAACATTTGTGGCATCAGACTCAATTTCTTTCAGGAGTTTTTTAGAAACTAATACTATACATATCCTGTCTTTCCACCAAGTTATAGTTTGTGACAAATTAATTTCATGGGAACTGATACAGGGAAAAGTATAATTTTGTTGAGATATTGTGAAATAAATTGCATAATGAATTTGAGAGACAAAACACTTTGAGAAACTTATTAATAATTCATTTTCAACCATGCTTAAACAGTGTCTAAATATATCTTATAAAAACTTTTGTTCTTCTTTTAATTAGTTGAGGTTTTTGCTTTTCTAAAAAAGATCAACAACTTTTCCTAAAATATGAGTGTTGATTTAGAAGGATGTAAGCATTTAAACAACTACTAATCAATGTTTTGTAGATACTTTATGACCTGAGTATCAACCTGCAATCAGTTTTCTAATAAGCAAAGCAATATATCCATTGGTCAGCTGGATTGGAAAGCCACAAACACAAACAGAATATGCTTCATTTCATCTGGAATTTATGAAACTGTTTTGCACAATTCCTTACAGAGAGAAAAAAATAAAGCAATCTTTGATATGCAATTCCCAAAAGAAATCACAAGGACTGTTTTTGTTTATTTTTGCTTTAAGTATGCAAATATATTCCTTACCTGTACCTAAACCTAAGCTACTCATAATCATCCATTACATAAACCAGAAAAAGGTTTTATTTTTGAATTAGTTTTATCCTTTGTTGTTAGAAAAGAGAAATACGGGATTTCAAATAAAAAGGGAGGAAAGAAATACAAAGTTTATCTGAAAGAGGATAATATCCATATAAAAAACTTTTATACCTGAATATACCCTAATATAACATTAAAAACAAGGAATATGGATATTAGAACTATACATACACACAATACAAAATGTTAAAGACATAAGACCATGTTTCATAACACATTTTTATAAAATATTGATGTCTTCCTTTCTCCTATTCAGTAAGATAAATGTATATAATACCATTATTCACTACTTCTAACCTTAATAACCATGTGTTCATTGATGTTCTATTATACCAGCCTCACGAAAATAAGCCAACTGCAAAAAATGTTTTAAAAAAGTAATAGGTGACGCTCCTTACCGACACATAGGACCACTTTTCTCCACCACACAGCTCCCACCATTTCTGCAGTAGCCTTTTGGACACTCTAAAAGGAAATATCACAAAAACACAGTTAATTGTAAATAGTTTTAGGAAGGAGGAAGATATACTGTTTTTAGGCACTGTATTACATCTAATCATGGAGGGTAAATTTCTTCCTTGCTGGAAGCACGAGAATTCCCCTGGGTTACTGTCCTGCATCCACAAATTTGTTCAGTGGCCTTTGCTGCCTGCACGTATTCACTCCCTTCACAGCCCTGGTGGTATAAAGGTGGAGAAAAGAATTTTTCTCCCTTGGATTAGGTACAATCTACTTATTTAAAATGTGTCTGGAGGATATTTTGCTATTATACCAAACTTTTTTCCTTACTGAAATGTTTCCTTCAGCACCACACAGTAGCCACTTACCACAGCAGACAAACACCCTGCACTGGTAGCAGTGTCTTTCTGATGACATCTACCTCGTGTGCACGTGCATGTCCCGCCTCTGTATCTATGACGGATGCCTGATGCCTGCATAGCTCAAACTGATCCTCATTAACCTGGACCTGCCTTTTTGCTGGTTGAATTCCCTAGTTCTAGGTTAGCATGAACGTTTGTCTTCAAAGGTTGTATGTTCATAGGTTAAAAAGACTACATAGTTTCATGCAGTTACAGCTGTGAAAGTGGCTAGTGCTTTTAGCTCTTCGTGATGCTGTCCTTCATGCTGTCTCACTGCAGCACCACTGAACAACCCTGATCCATTCAGGCCTGTTAGCGTCCTTACTCACTTACTTCCCAAGTCACTCTTCCTGGCTTTGTTAACAGCTCTTCCCTTGCAGGATACCATTCTTCCCCAGGTGGGCTACTGTAACTCCAATACTGATGGAAATCTCTGCTGCCTTTGTTTTTCCACACATAGATTCTGAGTGCCTATTCAGATGACACCAGGCTAGGCACTGCATATGTAATGATAAGCAATCCAGGGGGTTACACAGTTATTAAGCCTGCAGAGACCAGAACCTGAGTTTGCATCTCAATTCAACTTATTGTCTGTGCACTGTAGTGCACAGTGATTAATCTTCCTGTGCCTCAGATTCCTGTCAAACAGAGTAAAAAATAGTAGCTTTGAGAATGTTAGAAAACGCCTAGCTCATAGTATGTGTTTAAGAAATCTTCACCTAAAAAAGACACAGGCCCAGTCTCTGTCCTCACTGACCTTCTGGCTTCATGGGTGATGCAAAGAAGTGGCTAGGACACTGAAATACAGTGTTAAAAGTAAACCAGGTTGGGATGGATGAAACAAGGCTGATGGGAGTACCAAAGAGAGAGCCTAACTCCAATCTAGGGAATAAGGAAAAGCTTTCCAGCAGGGAATCAGGAGCCATTTATTTAGGCAGGTGTGTGTTTAAATGTAAATGTAAAGACTCAGAGGACTCAGAGGCCCAAGAAAAGAAGGTGGTGTGTTTGAGGAACTGAAGGAGGTTCGGTTTAATGAATATGTTGGTAAGGTGAAGAAAATATTAGAGAAGGTAAGACACACAGGGGCCAGACCATACAGACTCAGTGAGGAGTTTTGGCTTTAAATCAGGAGGCCAGGATTTTAAGAAGGGAAGTGGCACGGCTGGCGTTCAAGAAAGGTCATTCTGGATCCAGAGTGCAAAATCAACAGAAGGGCCAAGACTAAAATCTGGGAGCACACTTATGGGTTTTCATGAAGAAATGGTGGTCACCTGACTGAGAGAGGTGGAGCGGAGGTGTTGAAAGTTGTGAGAAGTTATGAGATATTTGAATGTAGGGATGGAAACATCTTGATTATTTGGAAAAATCAAGGATGTTGTTCAAGTTTCTGGCTAGTTGGTGGTTTCACTCACTGAGTTTGGGGGATTTATGGGGAAGGAGATCTAAAAGGAAAGATGAAATGTGTTTTAGGTGCCTTGCAGACATCCAAGTGGCAGCCTCCTTGGGCAGCATGATTTGCAGGTCTGAAGCCCAGATAAAATAGAGGCTAGACCTAAGACTTCAGGTTCCTTTCTCTGCCTTCCAGTTGCAGTTTTTCAGGCTTGCTCCTCTGTGACCATTTACTTGAGCAAAGAAAGGATGATGATCATGAAGGATAGTGGAAAAGAGGAGGAGAAACAGAAATTTTATGAAGGCAACATCCATGAAAAGAAAACTTTGGAGCAAAGGGCAACTAGAGAAAGTCAGATTGTCAAGCCAGTCATTGAACATTGGGAAGGGTATGAAAGAGGCCAGGAAGAGGAAAAGAGGGAAGGTGCAAGGCTGCAGGTGGAAACAAGCCTGAGATATACCAGGTGCCTGGTGTGCTTCCTGTTTTAAAAAGCTTTCCGTGATTTACTTTGTCAGGGGTGTTATTTCCCATCTTCTCTTCCCTTACTCCTCTCTGTTCCATTAATTACAAGAGGGGAGTAGGATGCTGAAGATGAGAGTGAAGAGCTACACCTTCTCCATGCTCAGCTGAACACAACAGATGTGAAATTTCCTTCCTAAATATGAAATTAGCTGGTTTCACTCAAAATAGCCCACCAGTATGATAAAGAATGAACAGATACAAACCTTGTTAGATAAATCATTTATGGTTATTTTTAGTCTGAGGCACAATTTTAGTCTTCCTCAAATAAAAGTTCCGTTTAAGTAAAAAACCCAATAGAATGTCTGATACTGCAGAGCAGCTAAATACACACAGCTGTGTGTTTCCTGGGGTCATTAATATTTACTTTGATTGCTGAGATGAAAACATAGGCCTGACTTACAACAGAATGAGTCCATGGGAATCTAAATAGGTATTTTTCTTGCTCTGGATAATGGAGCACAGTGGAAGAACACAGGCATTGGCCAAAACAAGGAGAGAATCTCCATGCTTAGAGGACAAAAGATTTGTAAATTGCTTCTATGTGCCTCTGTTAACAAGTTTCTGCCTTAGACCCAGGTTATTTATCCATGAGATGGAAAGATAGCACAAACTATGTTCATCTTTAATTTACTGAAAACAGTTATGAGCAGAGAGCATATGAGATGGGGAAGGGGATGGATACCCTAGTTAGTAAAGAAGAGTGAAAGACTTCCAGCAGGTAAGCAGAAGTGCCCTAGATGGGAAGAGGGGAACTAGGAATCTATGGGCATGACACTGGGATCAGCAGGGGTCCCGGGCTCTTTAGCCTGTTCCCTCATGTACTGGTTATTATGACCACGTATCTGGAGGCCAGTGCACTTCACAAGTTACTACGTAGAAACATCATTCTGGGAAGAACTCAGTCTGATTCTGGTGTTATCACTTTGGAAAAGCAGGCACACATGTGAACTCCACAAGTGATCTATGTAAAAACAACTTTTAAGCTTAGATTTAATAATTTGCAACTAGAAACCTATTATTATCATTATATTATTATTATTATTATTATTATTATTATTATTATTATTATTATTTTGGTCTCTCTCAGTGTATGTAGAGACTAGGGAGGTGACAGTTACTACTTGGTGGTGTGTTAGGAAAACTGGGAATCACATGAGCTCTGGCCTTTCCTCCATGGTCCCAGGCTCAGTTAATGTTTGATTTGGGGCTAGATACTTTAAATATTAGGTTCTTCACGTTTTAAGTGAGGATTATATCACCTTCCTTATAGGACTGCTAGGAGCATGAAACTAATTTATTTGTAAAGTTTCTACACTAGGGAATGGTAGGCAGAAAGTATTAGACAACTGTTCCCATCCATCTCTTTATATTTGGGGGTTCTTTGAATTTCCTGTAAAACCTATTTTCCATTACCACTGCTCTTTCCAACTTCTCTTGTTGTTTTCCCCTTCTGTGATTATGATCACCATCACCGTTATCATTTACTGAAGACTCACTCTCTGTCGGAGACTGTCCTCGGAGGTTTACCAGGGCACCTTGTTTAATCCCTGTAACATTATGTGGTATATACCACACTTTTCCTTTCGTACAGAGGAGGAAACTGGTTAACAACACAACCTGCTTAAGTTAACAGCAAGGAAGCATCAGATACGAAAGCCCAGTCCTCTAACTCTAACACTTGTTCGTCTAAAAATGCCAAATGATCTGCTATTCAGTTCATAATTTCTATTACCCCTTGGAGTTCCTGATATTATGGGATTGTGACTCCCTTTGAATCCTATAGCGTTTATGCACTTGCATGGATTAAAAATAGCTAGACACAGTGAACTGCATGTAGATCCAGGAGCTGTACGGATCTAAGAGTTTACCAAGAAAGGTGTGCAGCAACCCAAGTTCCCAGCGGGCAGAGGATGTTTTCTTATCTGGAAACCCCAGCCCAGGGACTGCAGGAGGGATTAACTATGGCTAAGGAACTTGAATAGCTCCACAGTACTTGCATAAGAACTGTTGTGTTTCTGTTCATTTTTAAAACCCTTTGAAATATATAAGCTATACCACCACTACCTCTAGTATTATACATTAAATTATATTCACAATATCCCACCCTGTACCTTTATATTTTTAGTGCCTTCTCCTAATTCTCCTTCAAATGTATGATTATCATAACTGTAGTATCACCTTAACATAAACTTTATTAACTTCTACTACTGCAAATAACCGGAGAAACACTGCCAATGTAAATTAAGTTAGGCAAATTCTGTTCAATAATTTTCTGTGGCACAAGTAGTATGTCTTTCTGATGTAATCTGGGAACAGACAAGTTGAAATACACTTAACCTGCAACATTCATGCAGTGCCTGAGTTTGACATTCTTGTTACTGACTTAAACCTCCAGGTGGGAGCTGGCCAGATGTTCACCATCTGTTGTGTGACTACTGGGTCAATTACTGGACACTGTGAAAACTGGGCTTGTACAAGTCTATGAAGTGCTGACGTTAAAGTGATATGATGTTTGGAAAGAGTTAGGTGTAATGAACGTTGACACAGTGTGGATTGGGCTTAAAAGCATTTTAAAAACAGAAGCCTTTGCTTTATATTTGACAAATTATAAGACATAAAATAAAGAACACATAATATAATATGGATTATATTTCTGAAAATTGTTTCACTGGTTCTTTGTTGTACTGAAATCCATTAGCTATGCAATATGACCTGTACTTTGTAAATGAACTGTAGAATTTGTGAGTGACTAAAATATATGGGGTAACAAAAATGTCTCCTATATTATCATCTACAGGTTGTCTCTCACTCAGTATGAATGCCAGGTCTACTGTTTCTCTGATTGTGTTTTTAATAGTAGAACATGTCAAAGTATACTGTAAATCATGACATGTTGCATATATTTGTTCTCACATAGGACTATCTTGAAGAAAATCTACCTTTATGTAGATAAATCTCTGTACACACATAGGTACTGTGTCTTAATTGTTTCAAAAATGGAACTATCTCATTAATATCTTTCTTTTAGAGAGTAAGAGTATTTCCTTTTAGATATCAGTCTGATGGATGAGCATGACTAGTAGAGAATAATGCGAGAGGGCATTCACATTTGCTTATTTTACGGGGCCCAGTTTACTCACCTCCTGATTTCTTTTTGTACCCATAAAAGTCAGTGCTGAGTGAGTATTCATTCTCAGCAATATATAAAAAATATGATTTTTTGCCCTATGATTTATTATAACTATCATGCTTTGGTCCTAATTTCATAATGTTCTCCTTGCTTGAAAGATACAAAGTATATATTCTTTCCTGAATTTGATAAGAAATATATCCAATTTATTTAGAAAATATGATTGAATATATTTTATCACCAATTTATATTATCTTTTTGTTATGACAGATTTATATTGCTCCTGAATATCTATTATCTTATATATCTCTGCATAAAATAAAAATTCAATTACCAGAAGAGTTGTTAACAATGGAGTACAATAAATTAAAGAATTTTAAAGCAGTTTTCATAAAAGTATAACCACAAATATACATGATTAGATCTTATTAACATTCCAGGGTGAGAAAAAAATGTTTAAAAGTCAGTCTAAAGTTTAATAAATTGGCTTTTAAACCTGACTAGACCATGCAAATAGAGAGCCTTTATGAACATAGGGAAAGAATTACAGGTAAAAAAAGTAATAACGCGTTAGATTATGTAGGGTTTCCTTATAATAGAAACCAAGCAATTTACACCAAAGGCATTATTAAATACTAATAATTTTAACATACTAAAATTAAGTATTTTATCTCTTTAGTTTGCAAACACTGTTATACAGAATAAGCATGAGTTTATTATATTATATATTTGTAAATTTTTTATAAACACAGCGGCAAACATTAACATTCTCCCTGCCCCCCAACCAATAACAGAGACTTATTTCATTCTTGCCATTTTTTATAATTTCAAGTTTTAATATTTTATTGTCTGTAGATTAACTTACTGGCCTAAACTGTAAAGAACGTTTTAGTGGAAATGGAGTACCTGAGCAGCTGGACTCGTCAAGTTGGGAATCCACGCAGTTGGCAAAACCATCACAACGTTCGTGAACTGGGACGCAGCTGTTAGAGGAGGTGCACATCAGAGCTCCATCAGAACAGCTTTCACTGGCTGAAGAAAAAGAACAATAATCATTTGTTAAAATGAATTTCTTCTAATGAAATGATAAGACAGTTTGTTATATTACCCCTCATTTTCTAGTCCACTATTGAAATTACATATTAGTTATTTTTAAGAAACTTTCAACTTATTAATTTGAAAGTTTCTTCAATGTTTCTTGATAGAATCATTTCCCAGCTGTGCATTATATGTGTGAATGTATAAAATGCATCATATATACAATATAATCTGAATTTATTTTAGACTAGAGGTATTTTTTAGGTCAAGGTAGATCTGTCTATAGTTCTCTTGCTCCCCTAATGTCCTTGATTATGTGCAACTGAACTGACAGGGATTATAAATTGTTTGTTTGTTCATCAATTTCCAACTGGGTTCTAACTCATGGATAGTTGCTGTGTATCTATTAAATTTAGTGATGATGTAGGTAACTGCAGTTCAGTGTACTATGACCATGTGCATTTACTGCATTGCATTAATGTATGACATAAGTATTTTACTAATTACAGAGTCTTCTGGTGGCCTGCCTTCAAGGGACTAGTGTAAGTCTTGCTCATAAGAATTTGGTTGTTTCAGAAAAATGTCTCTATTGATGTCCATCAAGAGTACTGTCAGTTCACTCACCAGGGAAGAGAAACAAAAGCAATGATGAACAAGTGGACTACATCAAACTAAAAAGCTTCTGTACAGCAAAGGACACCATCAACAAAATGAAAAGGCAGCCTATGGTATGGGAGAATATATCACAAATGATATACCCAAAAATGTGCTAAAAGCCAAACATATAAAGAATTCATATGACTCAACACCATAAAAAAAACAAACAACCCAATTAAAAAATGGACAGAGGACTAGAACCCACATTTTTCTAGAGAAGACACACAGAGGGCCACCAGGCACATGAAAAGATGCTCCACATCACTAATCATCAGGGAAATGCAAATTAAATCCACAATGAGATATCACCTCACACAAGTCAGAATGGCCATTATCCAAAAGACAAGAAATAGCAATAGTTTACAATGATGTGGAAAAATGGGATCCTTCCCACACTGTTGGTGGGAATATAAATTGCTGCAGCCACTATGGAAAGCTCTATGGAGGTTCCTCAAAAAACTAAAAACAGAAATACCATAAAAGCCAATAATTCCACTTCTAGAAATTTTACCTGAAGAAAAAGAAATCTCTGACTTGAAAAAATATATGTACCTCTGTGTTTATTGCCACATTATTTACAATAGCCAAGATATGGGAGCAACCAAAGTGTCCATCAGTAGATGAATGGATAAAGAAGAGGTGGTACATACACACAATGGGATAGTATTCAGCCATAAATAGAAAGAAATCCTGAAATCTGCAACAACATGGATGGAGCTAAAGGGTATTATGCTAAGTGAAAGAAGCCAGACAGAAAAAGACAAATACCATATGCTTTCACTTACATGTGGAATCTAAAAACAATACAAAATGAACAAAATAGCAATAAATTCATATAAACTGAGAAGTGACTGGTGGCTACCATGTGGGGTGAGGCTGTGGGATGGGTGGGTGAAGTAGGTAAAGGGGATAAAGAGGCACAAAATCTCAATCATAACATAAATTAGTCATGGGGATGAAAGTACAGCATAGAGAATATAGTCAATAATTCTGTAACATCTTTCTATGTTGGCAGATAGTAAGTTCACTAGATGGGGTGAGCATTTTATAATGTAGGTAATTGTCAAATCACTATGTTGTATCTTGAAATCAACATAATACTGTATATCAACTGTACTTCAATTAAAAAAATTAAAAGAGTATTAACAGTTCAGTGGCAATCTAGTCCTGCAAATTACTTGACCTCCCTTAGATGCTACTCTTACTCCTGAAAGCTGTATTGTGTCACTCCCTCTCTTTCCCTAGTCTATTTAGGGTTACAGTGTCCTGTAAAGCAGTAGACTATGTTTTAGACTTCTTTTATGAGTTAGGGCTGAACCAGAACCCTCCATTTCAGGCTGCCATCAAGCGTCTCTAAGTCTCCTATTTGCTTGAGGACCTGGAACCCAGCATGCCTGGGTTTTAGACCTGACCTCTATGCTCTGGTTCTTTCTACTCCAGTCTTGTTCCGTGCTGATGTTTATCATGTCTCTGAGCATTTTATGTGATAACTCTTCTACCTAGTGTTGCTGTATGTTTGCAGTAGAAGGAATGTCAAAGCATGAACCCACTGCACCAACTTGTCAACAATTCTGGATAGATTTCAAAAGCACTAAATAATTACAGTATTGATCTACACTGATGTTCTTTCCTGTTCCTTTGAGTCCTGGGGGTCTGCAGAGATATGTGCAAGGCAGCAGTGCATAGCCAGGGCCTTCTTGCACTTAACCCAAGTTCAGTAAGAACAGCTCTGCTTTTCTCTGATTTACTTAATGGTGTCATATTCAATATCTTAGTTGAAACTTTTAATCAAACCTGCAACTAAAAATTTTAAAAATACTATCTGAGAAGTTACCTCTACTGGAATAAAGGCAATAAAGTTCAAACTTTACAAGCTAAATTGAAAGTTTGGAAGATTCAGGAATAAATACCCTCATGTATGGGTCTTGCACAGATTTTGTCAGTTACATCACAATTTTTTCTTTGAGCATATTTATGAGCTTGAAGGAATTGGTCACTGAGTTATCATAGGTCATTGTGCCTAGTCTAGTTTGAGAGCTGCCCATCAAAATTTATTTTCAAATTGGATATAAAAATGTTTTTAAAAGTATCTTCCATTTATTAAAAATGGTTATATAATATTAAAGTGATGTTCCTCATTGAGCAATCCTTCTTGGGGTGCTAGAACATCAGTTCACACCAGTAAACATTCCTGAGCTGCTGCTCCAGGTAAGACTCCATGCTTAGCACCTCAGCTGGAGAGGGAAGGTGAGAAATTTAAAAAGAGTGACCAAAGTACACACAGCAACAAAAGCAAGATAACAACACCAGAGCAATTAACAGTTCAAAATAATAATAACAGAAATGCCATAAGTCTAGACTTAGTTGGCAAAGCATTGGTACAGATTATATCATAAGAGTAAGATATTCCTTTATTGTAGGGAAGTCTGCGCAGGCTAAAAGTGGGAGTGGAGTCTTGAGATATGTTTTAAATGTTAATGTTGCAAGAGGAAAGCCATTTAGAAGAGTGGGACTAAAGTCTATGGATGGGGAATCAACAGATTTGATAGTGAAGAAGCGAATAAAGCAGTTTGCCTTTGACTAGGGAGTTTGAGGTAGTGTGGACAAACCAAAAAGAAAACAAAGCTGAAACAGACTGTGGAAATGGCTAAGGTCCCAGGTGAAAAGAGATGATCTTTAACCTTTTCCAGAGTGTTACGTATTATAGCATATACCCTGATAAGTCAAATTGCAATCCAAGTAAAGTAGGAAACAGAATAATCTTCCAACTCTGATAATGTGAAGAGGTGTGTGTAAAAAAAATGAATGTTTATGTCCATACGTGCACCTGTATATCCACATATATACATGTGTGTATACATATTTTTATCATTGTTTTACATTGCAAGGGGCTGAGAGATATAAAATGATAGTTTTAAGGCTTTAAATAATGTAAAAAGATGAAATTTATATATAAAGATGAGAGATATTACTGATCTACTTAGAAAACATTATACTGAACGCCTCTTCTTTTGGGAATATCAATCCATCCCTATTCCTCCCCCAATTCCCAGTGTGACTGATATATTATTTATTTTCAAGTTGACTATACATGAAGAGCTCTAATTTGTAGGTGGTATAAATACTCAATTTTGACCCAAATAGTATTGGAACACATAAAAATTATATAAGAAAGTAAATGGTTTCAATTTATAAAAAGTTTTACTTTTTCCTTTATGTAGACATTTTTGTTTGCATAGTCAAAAATTGGCCTTTTACTTCATGAAATCTGAAACTAAAATCTTAGTTTCTGTGGCATTTTAGATAGTATAACATTAAAGCTAATGGGTATTTATCAATTTCCTTTTAAAAATAGGTGGCAAATAAATTATTAATGGAATTGATGTTTATTGACACCCATATGGCAGAGGAAATTGTACTGAATATAGGAAAACACACTGAACCACTGCTTTCTTTTTCTTCCTCTATTATTAATACATATGCAACAAAGAAAATTTCTAGAACAAATCCAAATAAGCTTTATATACAATTTATCAGAAACTGTGGTTTCACAGTGTTTCCCTGGACAGTATTTACTTTTGCCACAATCTTTTTCAAACATTATGGTTTCATGTTGATAAAAATATTTATTTCAATCTGTCATCCTCAAGGTTGATGCTCTTTCTTACCAAAATAAGCTAAATACCACAGAGCATAACTCATTCACTCAGATAGATGATACATTAAAGATAACTCCTGAAGAGTTCATCGGAGCTGCTACCCTAAAGCAAAATTCTTTTTGTAGATTATAGTCGCTGCATAAGAAATACCCACAAAAGTAAAGGATGTGTGCCTATGACTGTGTATCCATTTACTACTGAAACGAAAACTCACGCAAGCAGCAGATGAGCATCTCCAACAGCAGAGCAGCTACTGTCTCACACCATGAGAAGGACCAGGTCCTTTCAGCACACGCACACCCAGCACAGAGCAGGAGGCTACTTACTCTATCCTTGAACTAAACCAACCACTACTTTCAATATTTTACTGAATATCCTCAGGTTAAATAATCTTAATAAAACCATAAAATAATGTAAGAGGGAAAGGATAATAATTTATTGTGTGCGTATTATGTACTTTGCCACATTAGTTCAGCTAACTCTTCAATACCTCTGTGTAAAATAGACTTGATCACTTAATTGAATAAAATCAGGAACAGTTTTTGTAAGCAGCTGTCAGAGGCAGAGGCATGATTGTTACCCTACCACTGAAAAGCACCACAGGATGCTGAGATCACAGCTAACATATTTAAAGTCCAGTAATAAAAATATTGATGATGAAAGTTGATCCAAAAATCTTAGGAGCCGACTCAGTCCCAATCAACTTCATAAGACACATCAACAACTACTGGAATGCAAATTTAAGTTAGAAAGTAGGTAAACTACTTCCCCATCTGTTTCACACTGTGCCATCTATCATTGATGGGTAACAATTCTCCATCTGCTGCCCTGCTCTGGGCCCTGGGAGGCCTAATTGTAAGGATACATCACTGTCCTATGCCTTCCAGCTGAGGGTACCACTTGGCTGGTGAAGAAGCACCAGCCAAGGTTCACATGCAGGGGAGACAGATCGCCACGGCAGCTGCTTTCCTTAAAGAAATGCCACATTTTTATCAAGTAGCTCCCTTCAATTCCAGGTCCACACAACTGTTCCCTCCTCTCACATCCTTAGGTTTACAGATGCTAGAAGTCCCCACTCTTATATTTCTTTTGGTTTCCCTATGCATACTATTTCCTTAAAAGTCATCCTTTTATTAAAAGATTTTCAAGTTACACAATATCAGTATGCCATCTATTTCTGGCCAGGATTGACACAACATCTGATGAAATCTTGGTGACTAGATTGCTTCTCCTCCTATTTTTTCCAAAGGACAGATTGCTGCCAGAGGGATGGGTATCCCTGAGAAGAATGTTCTTAGTTCTGTGCTATTTTCCCATATAAAAGTATTATTTCAGTTTATTTAAAATAAGCATACCTCCAATGGAAAGATGATATTAAGTAAAAATTATTTTTAAATGCTGAACTCATCACAGGTTTGTTTAAACATTCTGATCACTAGAACACTCATTTTTACAAGAATAAAAGGGCTTCAAATATCAATTGCTATCGATTTACCCACTCAAACTGTAAGCATCTCTGAATGCTTATTCCTACATGCCAGCCTCCCAAACCAGCCTCCTATTTTGTCCTATATCGCACTCTAAATGCCAACTTCTTGTAAGAGTTGTCTATAATTGATCTCTCTCTTTGCCATTTCCCATTTTTTCTCTACAAAAGACTGACTTCAGAGTTCCACCATCCCCTACACAGCACATTCTCTCTCCAAGATCACCAGGAACCACTTTCTGCTTTTCCAAATCTGTATTTTTTTTCAGGCCTAATCTTACATGATCTCTCAAAAACATTCCACCCAGTGAATACTCCCTGATACTTCAGGCTTTCTACGTAAGATCATCACTCTCTTCTTGCTGCCCTCCTGTGCCTGTGACCACATCTCGGTGTCTTTCAATATTTGTTTTTTTATTACCTGTCCTTTAGGTGTTCCATGGGATTCTCTCTGCCACCGTCTCCTTCTTTCTACATTATCTCAGCCACCCCCAGGTTCAGGCATCATCTGCTGATGGTTATGTATCTTTATATATACCTTGCTGCATCTCCCTCCAGAGCTCCAGATATCCATTTCTGAATACAGCCCAAATGTTGCCATGATGATGTGCCACATTCACTAATATAACTTGTTTAAAATGAAGCAATGATCTTCTCGTAAGAGGTCCTTCTCCTCCTATTTTCCCCAGATCAGGAAATGGCCCACTAGCTGTCTCATTGCCCAAATCAGACACTTGGAAACTGTTCTTGATTGCTTTGTCTTCCTCTTCACCTGAATACCCCTTAAATCTATTCACTATATCTACATCACCCATTCCCTAATCCATCCCTTACTACTTCTCCCACCACATCTGCTGACCAGCCCTCCTCGCTGTGGGGCAGCACTGCCAGGGTACGTGAGGATGCCCCGAGAGCTACTCCCTGCTTCTCTTTCTGACTTATTTCTATGTTTCTCACCACAAACTCTACTTCTATAAACTATGTTCCCATCAAACAACTGTTCTCTATCCCTGGAACATCTTCACTGGAATCAAGCACCTCTGCTTCCCTTGCATTATGACTATTTGTCTTTCCAAGTTCGGCTCTGTTTACAACACTTTTCCTTTTATAATTTGCAGACCCCCCCACACCATAGTTGGGGAGCACACTAGGTGTTTACTCATCCTGTGTGTGCATCTGTCACAGAACTTCTCCCACAGTGTTCCCAGCTATCACTCACTAGTCTTCTTCAGTAATACATGACGTAACTACACCCTGAGCTGGTGCAATGCCACCTCCATCTGTGTCACCAATGCCCAGTACAATATGTGGCATCAATAACATGCTTAACAAGGGTTTATGAATGAATGATAGTTTACAAAATACCACTCTAAATCAACAGGTGATCCCAGAAAAAAAAACAACTATTATGACTTCAGTTGTTTAGTAAATCATCATCATTGGACACCTTTGTTTTGTAATTTTGCTCCAGCATTTTGTCCAGCTTATTTTCACACAGTCCTCCTTAAAGAGTCATAACTCTCTTAAGTATTTTAAAGATGGATAGAAAGATTTCTCTCATGACACCAGTGTATTCCTAAGGTGGATTTATCCCCTTAGGAGTAGAACTTCACGCTACTATATTACCAAACACCAAGTTTTTGACACATGTCTAGCAGTACAAAGATACAGTACTTTCCTAAGCTTATTTTTAAATAGCATTCTTGCTTGAACTCAAATATCATATGACTATGTTGAACTTAACATGATTTCTATCAGCCAAATTACGTTAGATCTCTGATGGGAGCAGGTATAAATAATTTGCCAGGCTTTCTCTTCTTCATTCACTTCTACTTGTTTACCTTGCCTCTAAGAAAATATTACAAGACTTGACAAGTTGGCTTTATGACAGAGAGAATATACATGTAGGAAATAAAAAGGAGGTAGAAAACAAGTCTCTAAGCCTAAAGCAGGAAACAAAGTCCACTGACGTAAGGCTAAACCTTTAAACATCCAAAGGCTGTCTCTCCTTTTGGTCCTTTATCATCACGCCTTTCCTGGTGGTTATCACAGTTCCAGACACCCACCCTGACCAGGGCACGGGAGCAGCCTAGGTTTCTTCCAGTGTGCTCTCTGACAGTTACATTCCAAATGGCTTTTTACTGCTCAAAAAACAAACAAACCTAAAAACATGGGTTTATGGAGTTTTATCATTGCAGCCCTTGCCAAAAGATGTAACACAACATCATATACAACCAGGCAAACAACTAAGTAAGAGTTAGTGGTGCTTTGATTCCACCAAGATGATGTGCTCAGCCTTAAAGATGTGTGTGATTACTTCTCAACTAACCCTCTTCCTCTCCTTTTTGACATGGGCCAGTTATAATGCATACTATAATATTCAGCACCTTCTATTCATGCTGAAAACAGGGCTGGGGGCTTTACATGCATTCTTTTAAATCTCCACAGCCCCAACAGGTAGATATTATGTGGACAATGAGACTGACTCAAATGACTTCTCCAGTATCATGCAGGCACTACAGTAAGTGACAAGGATGAGATTCAAACTCACATCCTTAGGACTCACTATTCCACGAACTCTTAATGACATAAACTCTACCCAGGCAGTTGTCCAGGTCCAACCTCTAACTACATATATTCATCAAAATGGGTATTTTTCCATAGCGCTTTGTTTGAGCTTCCTTCCTGAACATGTATGGTAGAAAGAAATTATAACTACACATCTTCCATCCATTGCCACACGCATTTGTTAAGAAGATAACAAATATATAAATAAATTCTCTACCTGAATGGCCAGATGTAAGTAAAAAAGGGAGTTGGATGAGGTTAACTGAGATTAGTGTGACCACACAGAGAATGTTTCCAGAAGTGCTATGCAAGGACTACATGCTTTGTTAAGCAACATAACACAAACAACCATGTTACTGGTGAAGGATCACGGCAAGACTCCAGAGAATTTTACCTGTTAAGTTCTAATACATCCAAACAGCCTTTCTTCCCTGGCTCACTGAGTTCAAGTAAACAACTTACAGCAGCCGGATTCATCTTCCTGAGAGCGGCAGTCGGCCACCCCATCGCACAGCAGGAGGGTCGGGAGGCACTCGCTGGCGGAGCACTGGAACTCCTTCTCTCCACAAAGCCAGGGGGAGGGGCTGAGAGAACAACCCAGCTCATCAGATCCGTCTCTGCAGTCTTCTTGTCCATTGCACTTCGCTGAGAGAGGCACACACTGGAGTGTGTAGGTACAAGAAAACTGATCCTCTTCACAGGGCAATGGCTGTATTGTGACAGGACCTAAAAAGAGAGCAAGTCAAGTCATTTTGGTATTAGGAGAATTATCTCTCTGTCCAGTGCTGAAACATTACAGGAGACATTTATTCTGGATAAACATGAAATATATTGGTACTTGAACCAAATTCATTTCCAATTAGGAATAATATAAACTCTATAATACAAATGTGCTTAGAGAATATACTTTAACCTCAGAAACATTTTCTTACAAAGGGCGTCATTACTATGAAAAATTTCAAATTAAAGAATAAATTTTTGGTTTATGTGTTTTAAATTTGACCACTAAATCAGATTTTCCTTGAGAGTAACAATGCTTTGACACAGTAGGCCAGGCACTTTGAAAAGCTGCACTCACAATTTAGAATTTCAGGCAATTGTCATTGTATCAGGATGCGGCTTGTGAGCTGTGTCTCAGTGGCCTCCACTTGGGGACTTCGCCTCCTGAGGCCGTGCTCAGGTCTGGCTCGCAGAGGCCGAGATCTGCTATGGTTCTGTCACACTACTCTTCGCCCTTTGGTCTTGGTCTCAGCTCAGAAGTCATGTGCTCCCATATCTAAAGTGGAGATGAACTAATAATCTAAGCCGAGATATTGCACTAGCAGGAATCTTGAAGATTATATGGTTCAAACCCAACTAACTCATTTTAAAAATGAGGCCCATAAATTTTAAGTGTCCAAACACACAGTGCTAGTTTAATAAACTTCTAGCACATGAAACTATTCTGCAGCAATGGTTTAAATCAACTCTAAGCCAAAACATAAAGTGGGGGCAAAGAGGGTTGACTTGTGCTGTTTCTTAAGGTCAGAGAATACATGTGAATATACAGGATTGCATTAATTTGCTCCAACCTTCCCAGTGGAATGGTTGCCATGCTTCATATGGTCTCTGTGACAGCAGTTAAGGAGAAAAAATAGATAGCAGTGGCGACCATTCAGGAACACTTTGTTTTGTGTTATGTTTTTAAACTACTTTTACTTATGGATTATATAAGAATGATTTATTGTATACATAAAGATGATGTGCAGTCATTTTAAAATTAAATTTCAAAGTTTCTCTTCCTCCCCATTCACTCAGTAGTGGTGATACATCTCGAATATATTAAGTCTCAAGCTCTCTGGTCACAGCCACGTGCCAGCACATTTAACTGGAGTAAATGCATGACTTTGAGACATTAGTACCATGTTCACATCTAACTATTCAAGGTCATAGCAGCATATGCAGTTACAGTGTTGTAAGTGTTCTCAACTCAAACTTAGAAAGTAAGTTGGATTTAAATTTTTATATTTTATATATATTATATATGTGAAACTATATATACACTATTGTATAAACATATAAAAATATATTTTACATATTGATATTCCACTTATATTTTAGATATAAACATTTATATTTATGGATTGACATATTTATATTTATTTAAGTTATTCATTAGTTAATTTTATATCAAGTGTATCATATCACAATTATGTAATTACTAATTAATTATACTGTTTAATGTATTTGTTGACATATTTATATTTATTGATTTATACAATTGATAAATATAAATTTTTCATATTGATATAAGTAGATACATTGATATATAAATATATTTGATGTCTTTTAATATTTAACCATAGTCAAATAAATAGTTTCTCTTCATTAATCTCATATTTAAGGAACAGCAGAGATCCTTAGTTTTATTTTTCTCTAAAATATTTTGCACACTAAACTTTTATTTTTATGAACACACCAAAGGTTGGAAAAGCTGTATAACCTTTTACATGTGATGGAAATCTAGAGCCAACTTTAGTAATACACCTATTAATTAACTGAGGAATTAACCTTTTCTGAAAAAAATGAAGAAATTTTCTCTATTCCAAGACATACATTCCTCCACTTCTCCCCTATTCAAAATGATGTGTGTGTTCCTTTATATTTTTCCTTTACATTAGATATGCAAAAATAAAATTCTGTCTTTTATCTGGAGGTAGCAGTTCCATTAAATTCCACAATCACTTATACCCAAAGGTACGGAGAACTCACGTGTTCCCGGTCCTTCTTTACAAGGAAGCTGGTGAGCTAGTACTGCCTATCGTGGATTCTATCTTGAACTGCCTGATCCTTCCATCAAGACCAAGGTGTTCATTCCCCCAGTGGCAGGGAGCTCACAGAGGAGTCTGGCTCCAGGAGTTCTGCCTAAAATCACACACCCTCCCAGGATCAGCTCCTTTCATTGCCTGGTGAGCCGGGGTTAAGACGGTCCAGCCTCTGGGCCCCAGTCCGGACATCGATGCAGATGCAGTGCAGCTCAGCCCCCTGGCTTTGGTGGGCCTGCATCAGCGCTCAGCGGCCCCTCTCAGCGGCTCCGTTCCCTTCGTTCACAGGGGCTGTAATTTCCGCACACCTGCTACATGGAAAACTGGCCTCAGAGTCCACTTCCCCAGGAATCTGACCTAAGATATTCCTTCAACCAACCAAACATATCTTGTTCTGAATTAAATCTCCCCCAAATCACTTCTCAAGTTTTCCACCCAAGTATTTCTAATGCCAGAGGAACATGGACTTGCATCCCAAGGGGGGCTAAGTAGGCTCTTAGCTAGAAGCTGTTCTCCATAAGCTCAGCATTTAAGTCCCTTGTTTTGTCTAAAGCATATTCTGCATTCTACTACAAAACAAATCCATGTATTTTTAATATAAAAGCCTTCTTCCGGGTACTTAAATGAGTACTTTAGGAAGATGTACTAAGTTTATCTTCTGAATTGAATGCATTCTGCTATATACCATCTTTAAGAAGTTAAGAATGTTTTGCTAAAATTTTAATATCAGTATTTTTATTCTTGAGTGTCACCCATCAGGTTACCTAATTATTACAGGTAATGTCTTTCTCATATAATTCTGTAAAAAATGAACCATATTAACTGTTTTCTTTCATAACCTGATAAATCTCAGGACCACCTTAAATACTATTACTATGTGAACAAAGGCCCATCTGAAAGGTTACATTTTGTCTGATTATAACTATATGATATTCTGGAAAAGGGAAAACTGTGACAACAGTAAAAAGTTCAGATTTTGCCAGGGGTAGGAGGGAAGGAAGAAGTGGATAAGAGCAGCCCAGAGGATCTAGAGCCATCAGCGATTCAGGTGGCTCTGTCATGGTGGGTACAGGCTATGCCATAGGGTGAAAGTTCATGTCCCCTCAAACTTCCTGTGTTGAAACCTAATCCCCAAGGTGACAATATTTGGAATGGGCCTTTGGGAGGTGATTAGGTTATGAGGGCAGAGCCCTCATTAATTGCTCCTTCCACCTCTAAGGACACAGCAAGAAGACATTACTTGAGGAAGCAATTTCTCACCAGACACCAAATCTGCTGGTGCCTTTGGCTGACTACCTAGCCTCCAAAACTGTAAGAAATATATGTTTATTGTTTGTAAGCCACCAAGTCTATGATATTGTTATATCAGTCTGAACAGATTACAACATGCCAAATTAAAGATTTGTTAAAATTCATGGAATTTACAACACCCAGAATGAACCCTGACAACTGCTGACTTTGGCATGATAGCGATGTGTCGATGTTGGTGGTCAACAGTAACAAACATACCAGTCTGGTGCTACAGCAATGATCACGGAGGGAGATGGGTATACAGGAACTCTCTGTGATGTCCACTTAATTTTGCTGTGAACCTAAAACTGTTGTATATTTTGCTATATCGAAAAAATAAAGTGTGTGTTGTGTAAATCTCAGTACCAATATCCCTCAGTACATATGTTCTAGCCTGCAAATCATGTGTGATGCTTTTCTCTTGAAATTTCTATGTTCTAGTTTCTCCAAATCCCTTTAAAAATCCAACATTTAAAATACACAACACTTTAATTAATGTAGTGTGCATTGGCCAAGAGCACTGACCCATTTCTTACCATGCCCAGTGAACTGCTTACTCAGGTTGTTCAAAACCAGTGGAACCAAGATGCAAGGCCAGTGAACACACAAGAGAAATGGTGCCAGAGCAGTCCTAACCCTCGTTAGTTTCCTGGGAAATGCATGTTGTTCATTATATGAGGGAGTGGCTCTGGGGAAGCGCACAGCTAGCACCTGTCAATTGCATAGAAGTCACTCCTTCCTTGTGTCTTTTGTACAAGTAGTATAAACCAGCTTGTGAGCATTGACTCTTCTGTGTTTCAACAGAAAAAAAGGTTAAGAAGTGCTGCTTTAGAGTATAGGGAACTTAGGTGCAAGTTCGTTTTGAGAAAAGAGATTCTGAAACCAACAAAAAGAATCTCACAAAGCTCCACGAGTGCCATCATCTGCATCTCCTCCTGGTCTTTAACCGTTCTGTGCTCAGAGCTGTGCTTTCACCTCAAGTGTGGACATTCCGCATCAGAGATGGAGAAATTTTAACTTCCCTTTGAGAATACAAGGATGTCTTAATGCCCTACATAGTTAGTGGCATGAGGTATTTGTTCAGTTAATATGTCCTGAATTGGTGAATACTAAGTTAATGGTTTAAATAGTAATTCTACTTTCCCTGATAATTAATAAAGAGTTAAATAACCAAAATAATAAAATGAAGACTGTATTGACTAATACATTCTTTCCATTGATTTAATTAACCACAAAAGTAACTGTGTAGATCAGGAAGATAGGAAAACTTAAAAATGAAACTGGAAAGCTCTTTAAAAATTAGCTTTCTGATGCATTTTAATATAAATATACAATTTAGTAGCTAAAGTTATCATTCATTTATATGGATGCTATGGGTCTTTACCAATTGTTTTGGAAATTGCATGGGTTTTACATAAAGGACTGTTGCAAACAATGCTGCATACAAATGTGTAAGAATAAACCTGTTCTTTTTTTATAATAAATCTTAGGAAAGGGAAAAGGAAAATTATTAAAAAAAAACCCACTTGGGATAAAGGATTTAGAAACTGGCATTGTTAACTGACTTTACAAAAACACCCATAATGTCAGTAATTGTTAACTGTCTACACAGCACAAAATGAAACAGACAGTTACAATTCCTGATACTATGGGTGCTTTTCTTTGTCCTCCTACAGGGTGTTTTGTGTTTCATTGTTCACTTAGTTTGGGCAGCAATTGAAATATCTTTCTTTTAGCAATAAAAAATATTTCATACTGATAATTTACACTGAAATACAATGAAATGTTTTCATCAATTTCATATAAGTTCAATAAAAGCCTAGAGTGCCCCAGGATAATCTGATGGATTTTTATCTTTATGATTAATATGTTTAGTGAAAGCAAAATCGATTGCCTGTTTTGAAAGGAAAAAAATATGTACAAGGAACTTCAGTTTTAAAGAGTAGGAATCAAGCTCTTGCCAAATAGTTCCATATTCAAAGACATAAATGGTGGAATAATCATCATCAAATACAATTCATCATTATAAATTGGTAATTATTTGTCTCTGGCATGTATTCCATTAACAACATTAAAAGCTATCACAAAAACCTGTAGGACAGGAAGGAGATGATAATTTTTTAACTTGAATTCCTAAGAGTTCTTGGTCTGAAGTTATTCTGAATTATAATTTTGTTCATATTTCCTTAAGGACCCTTCATGAAATATAAAAATACTCATTTATTTTTTAATTAGAAAAAGTTATCTCTAATATACAGTCATAGGAGAGTCATTTCGATCTTATTTAACTCCAATATCTAATAGCTTAAATATTTCTGGAAAGGTGGAATGTGACCTCTAATGGGGCTAAAGAAAATAGAAGAGACTGGCACACAGAGAAGCATGGGAGCACATGGCATTTATGATGATTAGGAGGAGTCATCTGGCTTGTCAGGAAGGCCACGCGAGAGAGCAAAGTCAGAAGTCTGACAGAAGAGACAGAAGCAAAGGAAATCTAAAATTTTCCAGAAGTTAGATCCATGTGAAGCTGGCAAGTATCTGAGAACAGGTGCCAAACAGAAAATGATAATGATTTTCAAAATGAAGAGCTGCAGCTAGTCAAGGCTAAAGCTGAAATAAATATGGAGAGCTGACAGAAATTCAAAATGTATACAGACATACATATATGTACTTTTGTATGTGTGTAAGTTTGTATGTGTATACACTGGTGCCAATATGGTATGCAAGTGCACACATGCACACATACACAGGCAGGTTATTTGAAACCATGAAGCTCTTCACTAGAGACAGAAAGGTTGGAGGAAAGAGGCTGGGTAGTGGCTGATGGACACATACGTGAGGGAAACATGAGTCTGTGGTGGGTGGGTGAATCCACACCATCAGAGTTCTCCCCACCCCAGCACATACAGAGCTGCAGACCTGAAAGAAATCCAAGCACGTATTTACCATGCCGGGGAAAGATTAAGAGCTGAGGAAACAGAACCTATTATGAGGCCCCCAAACAGTTACCACTTTTACTCATCATCAATGTTTGCTGCAATTACAGAGAATTCCTTCCTAACTAGAAGTATAGTGATACTATTGCAAATGACTGAAATTGCATCATAAAGAATCTTCTGCCTTCAGATAGCCCCTAATAATCATGCGAATGAGGAAACATAGAAAAATATGAAACATTAGAGTTGCTGCTGATTTATTTCTTGTCATGAGGCCTGGAACCCAGAGAGACCCTAGTACATAACAGATCAATTCCTATTATTTCCAGGTGGTGCTTTAGGTCCTGGTCTGACATTTCTGTGCTAGTATGGCCTCTGTTATATGCAAGGTTGGACCAGGTTACGTACTTGACCTAATTTAACACTCCTGTTCAATGGTATCTCTACCTTATATTAACTGTGACTTTAATTGACAAAGAATTCCCCAAATGATGAACTCTTGACTTCTAACTTCAGGGTCATTAACTTCATTCCCTTTTTTGTTCATGCTTCATATTGCTTCTAGTACACATTTCCCAAAGGAAGAATCCTGCACAAAAATGGCTCTCTGATGCCTTAGACGACTAAATACTACTGTCCTGTTGATGTTCAATGACCTGATGCCTGATTCAGTCTCACCTGTGTACTCCCCATAAAACCTGAAACTGCAGAGGAAATAATGACTATTTCAGGTATGATGGTATTATATGCTTTGCTGGCTGGGATGCGGACAGCAAGAGAATGTCATGGTCAGTCCTGTGAGTGGATAGGCTTTTACTTACAGAAATTATGAGTGGGTGTTTTGGCACCAATTAATTATTAGATCTTTCTGTTAGTATAGGAGGCTTGAGGTGGACAGTGAGAAGCTACCTCTCCATCACACACCACAAACATATATGACTGAAGGAAATTCTAAAGAGTTTAAGGCAGTCTGTTGTGACAGAATTCTGTTCAGTTTCACACACACTTTGTGCACACCCATTCTACATGTCTCAGGAAGGTCAAAGAAAGATAGATGATTTACTGAGGGGGCAGTACAGGAGACCACTCAGGAATCAAATGGAATCCCACAGTGGACTTTGAGATCTCCCAGCTGTAATGGCTAGACTATCCCTATGACCCAACTAGAGAAAAGCAGCTAGATTCCATAACTTCCAGTTAAAAGGACATAGGCAGTAAAGACATAGATAATTACAGCTATTTTAACTGAATCAGTATCAACTTTGGAGGAATATTAGTAAGTAACTGTCTCTAAAGTTTGGTGTGTTTTATGATTGAATTATCATTTTTAAAACCATATCATTTTTAAAACCAATCTTTGCCTTTCTAAGTAAAATATTAAAATTGGTTATTTTAGTGTGTTGGATTATCTCGCCCCATTTGGATTCCTACAGAGGTATGCCTAACTAATATTCCATTAATTACATTATAATCAGAAAGAGCAGGAAGGGCAAAAAGCAAGATATCAATATTTTGGAACTTGGACTGACCTCCAAATTGTCCAAACATATCTCCATCCCACAGAGATGACCCAGCCATGGGCCTGCCGTTCCTTTGGGCCCCTTTTTATCAAAACCTTGTTACTTCTCCAACGTCATGTTTTCTATTTTGAACAAGTTTATTTTACTAAAATGATAGCTCATCCATGTAAGCCCACTTATTCTTTGTTAAGCCAATAAGGTTTTTGGTTGTTGTTGTCTGTTTTCTATTTTCCCATTTCCAACTATTTCCACGAAGAGTAACAAGTCCTTTCTGGGTGACATGTCCCCACATGCCCATGAGATGTGATCAGAAAAACTGGTCATTCTGTTAAAGTAATTTGTTTTTCAATTTTAAAAGTCTCTTTTTAGAACAGATTTTTGAGTGAAGCTTTGTTATTTTCTTATTTTTAGGCAACAAACAAGCTTGCTTTCATGAAATCTGGATGTTTTCCAGACTACAACATATGTGTTCCAGGTAATCAAGAAACCAATAATAAAAGTAGACTCTAATAGCCCAAGGGAAGAGAGCTGAGCCACATTGACCACTGCAATGAAAAGCTCCCAGAATCTCTCAGACACACGGGGCCCGTTAAAACATTTGGCCTCCTGGGTGTTTCTGAATGAAAAGAAAAGAGTCAGTAAAGGTTACGATGATTTTCGAAAGAGTTTGGGAATTTAGGAACTGATTATTGTTTCCATATGGTAGACAAATTACTAAAATCACCATACTGTGTTTCATTTTACATACACATTATCTTTCATATATTTTAAAGCATATATTACATATATATTTACATACTATATAAATATATGCATTTATGTGATAAATATTATTGCTCACTTGTCAAATCTAGGCTAACGGAGTATGGTTCATACCGTGACTGATTTTTCTAAGGTTTTCATTTGTATTTCTTCCCTATAATTCAACACAATTCCTTCCAGTTTGATGATCAGGAGGAAACCAAGTAAGAACCACCTTACAGTATAACAGGCAAGCTTCCAAGTGCAGTCAAGAGTGAACCCAGGGCTTGCCCCCATAAGCCCACTGGGAATTAGGTTTTAATGCTATTTTCTGGGTCTTGGTCTTCAAATCTACTATCTCTTCCAGGAGTAAAGAGGAATTATCCCATCCTTTGATAGACTGTGAAGACTTCATGACCCTCAGTGGTAGATGTAAAAGCTGATAACATTCTACAAGCCAATGAGTGAATCAGGACTAACTGAAAATCATTTTCTTCCAGCTTTTTGTACACTCATCACTATTCATTTCAAAATTAGGCCCGTGAATCACTAACTGAGTCAAAATTATAAAAATGGCTCATGACATTAAAACCATGCTTTAAATTATTCATCTACAATTGTAATATCACTTCTGAGATAAATGGGTATCTACTTTGTATCATATACTTACTTGAAATTTACTTTGTAACTTTATATTTTTCTCAATCAACCTGAAACTTAAAGATCATTCCATCATACTAAAACTAAAAGAACAAAATAAAAGAATAATTACAATAGGGATTGTTCAACATAGAGGGACTAAAAATGACAGAAAAAAAGCTACACGTTTCACAAAATACCATATAAGATTTATTATAGGTCAGCTGTAAACTTAAGACTTGAGAGCATCTGGAACAGAGCCTGGCTCCTGTGGTGGGTATTAAAGATAAATTCATGAAGAAGATGGCTTTGCTCTGCCATTGAATGTGGAAAAGGGTTGACACAAAAGGAGATCAAGAACATTCCCAGGCAGTGACACAGCAAAACTAAACTCACAGAGATGAAGAATATGGGGCATGACTGGTGAAAGGCAAGAGGCCTGTCTAGATAAGTGAGTGTGCTTCATGGAGTCAGATAGAGGAGACAGGAGTTGCACTAAAGGATAAGAAACTTAGTAGGCAATTAAGGGCCTCTAAGAAGTTTTCTTTATAACTTGTATGAATTTGTGAATTTTGATGAGCTCCCTTTTTATTTCCTTTCTCACCATTGCAGTTCAGATACAGAATTTATTATTGCTGGTCAACTTTATAATTTGGTCCATATGTTGCAAAATAGTCAAGCTTGATTCCAACAAAGGGAAAAAGAGGACTGGCCATCACCCAGAGATGGATGACATGGAAATTAGATATGAACAAGTAACCAAGGAGACTCTGAAGTACCAACATATGACTTAGGATTGGCTAGTGGTATGCTTCCAACTAGTTCTTTCACTTTCGAGGGAATGATACAGGTACAATTCAAGATTATTTGTAGTGATGGCAGAGGAGAAGATGGCCCAGCTTCCACAGCAAGTATGCAAAGCTGGTGGAACTGGCCAGTTTTATCCTCTGGTTTAGTCAATCTTACTTGCTTCTCTCTCATTTTTCTGTCTTAGCGTCTCAGTTTTACATGTAATTTTTAGAGCTTTCCAATGTCCCTTCAATAAACTTATTTCCTGCTTAAATTAAGCTGAACTCAGATTCTGTTGCTTGCAATACAAATTCTTCTTTTTTTTTTTTACTGTGGTGACTAAAAAAAATGTGAGGTGTACTTTTCTGGAACTTAAACTATAATAGGGAACAGGTAAATTTGGTGGTATCTGTGTCAGTAATTTAGGTAAGTCAGTTGTAGGGCCATGACAGAGATTCTAATGAGTAGTAAGAAGGCTCTGTAGTAGAGTTTGAGCAGCAAAATGGAACATAGGGGGAAGAAAGAAGGTAAAATATATAGAATTTGATGCTTGTGGTGTGTTTAAAGAAATAGAGGAGTTAAGAAAAACTGTTTCAAAGAGGATGTTTAGAGAAAGATATAAAGACACTGAAATATTAATGACATTTGTTTTCCTATGGTTATTCATAACCAAGAGGTTTTTGAGGTTTCTTTATCAATTCAATAAAAGGTACAAATATCCTTATTATGGAATTCTTGCCATCAGCAGCAATTCTGATACATACCACTAGGGAAATGTGCTTTCTCTATTTTGAACCATCACTTTAGTTTTCATTCCCCTGTCCAGCTGGGAGGGAGGTGAGACCACTACCCCTGAGGCTCATTCTTGTGGCCTTAAGTGCACTGCAGCCTGTTGTCCTCATTCTCCAAAGCTGACTGTGTGCATTTCTTCCAACTCCACCTTCAGGGATACCACACTGCCCAACTGAAATCAACCATCCTGGGAGTATTTACACCAAGGAAATAGGCAAGTGCTACAAATCAAGGCTTTTTTTTTTAAAGAGCCACTTTACAAGCACACTACTAAATATTTCTCATGAGTATTCACTGATGGCTGATGAAGTTACTTCTATATACTTGAGGCTGCCTACAAGTCAGATGAAATTGTCTTAGAAGCACAGCCCTTAGAGCATGGTGACAAATGCTTTTGTTCTACTGTCCTTCATGTTACACAAGAGTGTGTTTTTGAAGGAGGTGGGATGGGGACAAAAAAACCTAATATGAAGTTGAAATGAAGTTTAGAGTTAGGTGCTTTTAATCAGAGGATGTTAAGATGGACAGGAGAAAAAAAATGGGCTGATACATGTAAAAATCTGGATGTCTTCTTTTAAGATATGGACAATAATAAGTTAAGTTAGTTATCTTAGCTCATTTGAATCTAAATAGAGTTAACCAAGGAATGATGGAAAAAACACATAATGTTGATGGTATAGAACTTTCTACATTCTCTGAGGACTGAATGAAGAATTCACTCATGTAAATGAATACTGGAAGAAACTGAACTTCTTTCTCTTGCTTTGTTTAATAAACATTCATTGTAGCAAAATCCTTTTCTATAGGAACTCTTGCACTTTTTTATAGCTATATTCCGATGGAAAACAATGCCCTATTCTATACATTTTTATTCAATAAAATAGAAAATTTGGAGAGAAATTTATCAAAATTTGATCAGTTTTAAATTTTATGTGAGAATAATGCTTCTTTATCCAGCATTACTGGGGAATGAAGTTTTTTTGCTTTTTTTTTTTTTTTACTACATGTTAACACTTAAAAGAACATTTTTGACAAGTGTTTCAGACACGTGTGTAATTGCTATTCTTTTCTTTCTTGAAATCCTTAAAAATTCTGTATGAATTTAATGAAAATTGTGTTATCAATAACGTAAAATACATGAGAGGTAAGTAAAATTATAGTGTTTGTATACAGCTGAAATTAAGTTGCTATCAATGGAGAATAGAAATAGTAACCATAAAATGTTTTATTTAAGAATCATGGTAACCACAGTTCAACAACCTATAGTAGATACACAAAAGAGAAAGAGAAAGGAATCAAAGCATGCCACTACAAAAAAAAAATGATAAATAACACAAAGGAAAACAGTGAGAAGAAGGAACTACATACCAACCAGAAAACAATTAACAAATTGGCAAAAGTAAGTCCTTATTTATCAATAATTTGTTTAAATGTAAATGGATTGAATTTTCCAATCTAAAGACATATAGTGAAGAAGAAAAGAAGGCAGGAGAGGATTAAAGATGGTGGCATGAGAGGTGAGACAGAGACTTCCTCCTAAAACTGCATACAATTCAAAAATATAGTTGGTACAACTAATCATGGAAAGACCAACAGAAAAGAGGACTGCACCAGACTGCATACACCTGGAGAAAAGAGCAGACCTCAAGGAACAGGGTAACATACCAGAGCTGTGGCCTGGAGGGACTTGAGCCCTTCCCCCACTCCAGCTTACCAGCGGGAGGAAGAGAAACTGAGCAGGGAGGGAGTGGAAGGCCTGGGACTGCTGAATACCTAGCTGCAGAGATCTCCTCTGGGAGCACAAATCTACATTTCATGGTGCTTTCATGATACTTGCGTGATTATGGGGTTGGAAAGCTAAGACAGGCAGAATTCCTGGAGAGACTGAGATTCCAGCCACTTGTGGAAAGCAGGGATCCATATCCAGCTGCTCTGGGAAAAAAGCTTATACCTGTATGCTCGGCCCACTGGTTCAGGCAGTAGAGACAGGCACAGCAGCCGGAAAGCGGGGAAGAGCTCTTTCCTCCCCCCCAGGCACAAATACCGTTCCCCTGTGACCCCTGACATTGCTTCAGGGGCTGAGCAGCTCCAGAGAGTAGACCCTCTGGACACTAGAGGGCGCCATATGCGAATATGAAATGCCAAAGGAACCTGGTCCAGAGTAAAATTAATATAACTCCCAAGAAAGATTTAAATGATATGGACCTTATGACTCTTCCTGAAAGGGAGTTCAAAATAAAAATCACCAACATGCTAATGGAGGTATGGAAAGATATCCAAGAACTCAGGATTGAATTCCAGTCAGAGATCCAATTGTTGAAGAGCACAATGGAGGGTATTAAAAGCAGGTTGGATATGGTGGAGGAGACAATAAATGAAACAGACACTAAAGAGGAGGAATACAAAGAAGGTGAGGCACAGAGAGGAAAAAGGATCTCTAAAAATGAAAGAATATTGAGAGAACTGTGTGACAAATTCAAACAGAATGAGATTCGCATTATAGGGATACCAGAAGAAGAAGAGAGAGAGAAAGGGACATAAAGTGTCTTTGAGGAGGTAATTGCTGAAAACTTCCCAAATCTGGGAAAGAAGATGGTCTCTCAGGCCATGGAGATCCACAGATCTCCCAACAGTAGGTACCCAAGGAAGACAACACCAAGACATATAGCAATAAAACTGGCAAAGATCAAGGATAATGACAGACTATTAAAAGCAGCCAGAGACAGAAATAAGATCATATATAAAGGACAGCCCATCAGGCTAACATTAGGCTTCTCAGCAGAAACCTTACAGGCCAGAAGGGAGTGGCATGATGTATTTAATGCAATGAAGCAGAAGGGCCTGGAACCAAGATTACATTATCTGGCAAGATTATCATTTAAATTTGAAGGAGGAACTAAACAATTTTCAGATAAGCAAAAGCTGAGAGAATTTACCTCCCACAAACCATCTCTACAGTCTATTTTGGAGGGACTGCTATAGATGGAATTGTTCCTAGGGTTTAATAGCTGTCACCAGAGGTAATAAAACCACAGTAAAAAAAGTAGAACAGCTAATTACTAAGCAAATCCAAATTAAATTAACTATCCCTAAAGTCAATCAAGGGATAGATAAAGAATACAGAATATGATACCTAATATATAAAGAATGGAGGAGGAAGAAAAAGGAGGAGAAAAAGAAAAGAACCTTTAGATTGTGTTTGTAACAGCATACTAAGTGAGTAAAGTTAGACTCTTAGATAGTAAGGAAATTAACCTTGAACCTTTGGTAATCACGAATCTAAAGTCTGTGATGGCAATAAGTATATACCTATCGATAATCACCCTAAATGCAAATGGATTGAATGCACCAATCAAAAGACATAGAGTCACTGAATGGATAAAAAAAACAAGACCCATCTATACGCTGCCTGCAAGAGACTCACTTTAAACCCAAAGATATACACAGACTAAAAGTGAAGGGATGGAAAAAGATATTTCATGCATCTAACAGAAAAAAGCAGTAGTTGCAATACTTGTATCAGACAAAATAGACTTCAAAACACAGGAGGTAACAAGAGACAAAGAAGAACATTACATTATGATGAAGGGATCAATCCAACAAGAAGATATAACCATTATAAATATCTATGCTCTCATCACAGGTGCACCAACATATGTGAAACAAATACTAACAGAATTAAAAGGGGAAATAGAATGCAATGCATTCATTCTAGGAGAATTCAACATTCCACTCACTCTGAAGGACAGGTCAACCAGGCAGAAGATAAGTAAGGAGACAGAGGCACTGAACAACACAATAGAACAGATGGACCTAACAGACATCTACCAAACTCTACAACCAAAAGCAACAGAATATGCATTCTTCTCAAGTGCACATGGAACATTTTCAAGGATAGATCATATACTAGGCCACAAAAAGAGCCTCAGTAAATTCGAAAAGATTGAAATTGTGCCATACAGTTAATCAGACCACAAAGGTATGAAACTAGAAATAAATTACGCAAAGAAAATGAAAAATCCCACAAACACATGGAGGCTTCACAACATGCTCCTAAATAACCAATGGATCAGTATCAATGACCAAATAAAAACAGACATCAAGCAATATATGGAGACAAATGACAACAATAATTCAACACTGCAAAATCTGTGGGACGCAGCCAAGGCTGTGCTAAGAGGAAAGTATACTGCAATACAGGCCTACCTCAAGAAAGAAGAACAATCCCATATAAGCAGTCTAAACTCACAATTGATGAAACTAGGAAAAGAACAACAAATGAGGCCCAAAGTCAGTAGAAGGAGGGATATAATAAAGATTAGAGCAGAAATAAATAAAACTGAGAAGAATAAAACAATAGAAGGAATCAATTAAAGCAAGAGCTGGTTCTTTGAGAAAATAAACAAAATAGATAAGCCCCTAGCCAGACTTATCAAGTAAAAAAGAGAGTCTATTCACATAAACAGAATCAAAAAATATAACCTTCCAAGGCTGACCAAGGAAGAAACAGAGAATCTGAATAGACCAATTACCAGCAACAAAATTGAACTGGTAATCAAAAACATATCTAAGAACAAAATTCCTGGACCAGACAGCTTCACTGCTCAACTTTATCAAACATTTAGTGAAGACCTAATACCCATTATCCTCAAAGTTTTCCAAAAAATAGAAGAGGAAGGAATACTTCCAAACTCATTCTATGAGGCCAGTATCACTCTAATACCAAAACCAGGCAAAGACACCACAAAAACAGAAAAATACAGACCAATATTCCTGATGAGCATAGATGCAAAAACATTCAACAAAATATTAGCAAACTGAATTCAAAAATACATCAAAAGGATCATACACCATGACCACGTGGGATTCATCCCAGGGATGCAAGGATGGTACAACATTCGAAAATCCATCAACATCATCCACCACATCTACAAAAAGAAAGACAAAAACCACATGATCTTTTCCATAGATGCTGAAAAAGCATTTGACAAAATTCAACATCCATTCATGATAAAAACTGTCAACAAAATGGGTATAGAGGGCAAGTACCTCAACATAATAAAGGCCATATATGACAAACCCACAGCCAACATTATACGTAACAGCGAGAAGCTGAAAGCTTTTTCTTTAAGATCAGGAACAAGACAAGGATGCCACTCTCCCTACTTCTATTCAACATAGTACTGGATATCCTAGCCATGGCAATCAGACAACACAAAGAAATAAAAGGCATCCAGATTGGCAAGGGAGAAGTTTAACTGTCCCTGTTTGCAGATGACATGATATTGTACATAAAAATCCCTAAAGAATCCACTCCAAAACTACTAGATCTAATATCTGAATTCAGCAAAGTTGCAGAATACAAAATTAATACACAGAAATCTGTGGCATTCCTATACACTAACAATGAACTAGCAGAGAGAGAAATCAAGAAAACAATTTTCATTCACAGTTGCATCAAAAAGAATAAAATACCTAGGAATAAATTTAACCAAGGAAGTGAAAGACCTATACTCTGAAAACTATAAGACACTCATAAGAGAAATTAAAGAAGATACCAGTAAATATAAACACATCCCATGCTCATGGATAGGAAGAATTAATATTGTCAAAATGGCCATCCTGCCTAAAGCAATCTATAGATTCAACGCAATTCCTATCAAAATACCAACAGCATTATTCAACGAACTAGAGAAAATCATCCTAAAATTCATATGGAACCACAAAAGATCTCAAATAGCCAAAGCAATCCTGAGAAGGAAGAATAAAGCTGGGGGGATTATGCTTCCCAACTTCAAGCTCTACTACCAAACTACAGTAATCAAGACAATTTGGTACTGGCACAAGAACAGACCCATAGACCAATGGAACAGACTAGAGAGCTCTGATATAAACCTAATCATATATGGTCAATTAATATATGATAAAGGAGCCATGGACATACAATGGTGAAATGACAGCCTCTTCAATAGCTGGTGTTGGCAAAACTGGACAGCTACATGCAAGAGAATGAAACTGGATTATTGTTTAACCCCATACATGAAAGTAAACTCAAAATGGATCAAAGACCCGAATGTAAGTCATGAAACCATAAAACTCTTAGAGGGCAACATAGGCAAACATCTCCTGAATATAAACATGAGCAACTTCTTCCTGAACTGATCTCCTTGAGAAAAGGAAAGAAAAGCATAAATGAATTCATGGGGCTACATCAAACTAAAAAGGTTTTGTATAGCAAAGGACATCATCCACAAAACAAAAAGGCATCCTACAGTATGGGAGAATATATTTGTAAATGACATATCCGACAAGGGGTTAACATCCAAAATATATAAAGAACTTACATGCCTCAACACCCAAATAGCAAATAAACTGATTAACAAATGGGCAGAGGATATGAAGAGACAATTCTCCAAAGAAGAAATTAGATGGCCAACAGACACATGAAAAGATGCTCCACATCACTAATCATCAGGGAAAAGCAAATTAAAACCATAATGAGCTATCACCTCACACCAGTAAGGATGGCCTTCATCAAAAAGACTAAGAGCAACAAATGCTGGCGAGGATGTGGAGAAAGGGGAACCCTCCTACACTGCTGGTGGGAATGTAAGGTAGTTCAACCATTGTGGAAATCAATATGGAGGTTCCTCAAAAAACTAATACTATTCAGCCATAAGAAAGAAACAAATCCTACCATTTGCAACAACATGGATGGAGCTGGAGGACATTATGCTCAGTGAAATAAGCCAGGCGGAGAAAGGCAAATACTAAATGATTTACCTCATTTGTGGAGTATAACAATGAAGCAAAACTGAAGGAATAAAATGGCAGCAGACTCTGAGACTCCAAGAATGAACCAGTGGCTACCAAAGGGTAGGGATGTGGGAAGGTGGGTGAGGAGGGAGGGACAAGGGGATTGAGGGGTTTTATGTTTACTACACATGGTGTGGGGGATCATGGGGAGAACAGTGTTGCACAGAGAAGGCACATAGTGGATCTGTTGCATCTTACTACACTGATGGACAATGACTTCATTGAAGTATGGGTGGGGACTTGATAATATGGGTAAATGTAGTAACCACATTGTTTTTTCATGTGAAACCTTCATAAGAGTGTATATCAGTTAGACCTTAATGAAAAAAAGACATAGAGTGGCTGAATGGATAAAAAAACAAAACAAAAAACCCTAAGACATAACAATAAGCTGTCTACACAAGCTCAATTAAGCTTTAAGGACATACCTCAGCTGGAAGTACAGAGATGAAAAAAGATATTCCACACAAATGATAACCAGAAAGGGAGCAGTGGTAGCTACATTTACATCAGATGAAATAGACCTCAAGTAAAAAACTCTCACAAGAGATTTAAAAAGGTCATATAATAATAAAAGGGTCAATTCAATAGGAAGATTTTTTTTTGCAGAAGATGTGATCATATATATATATAGAAAACCCAAAGATACAAAGATACAACAACAAATCTGTTAGAATAAATTAATTCATTAAAGTTGCAGTGTACAAAATCAACATACACAAAGTCAGTTGCATTTCTATACACCAACAGTGAACTATCTGAAAGGAATCAATCCCATTGACAATAGCAATCCCATTCATAATAGCAACAAAAAGAGTGAAATATTTAGGAATAAACTTACCCAAAGAAGTGAAACACATGTACACTGAAAATTGTAAAACACCAATGAAGGAAACTGAAGAAAGCCCAGATAAATAGAAAGATATCTGTGTTCATGGGCTGGAAGAATTAGTATTGTTAAAATATCTGTATTACCCAAAATGATCTTCATAGTCGATGCAATCCCTACTAAAATCCCAATGGCATTATTTACAGAACAAAAAAAAAGTACCCTAAAACTCATGTGAGCTATGAAAGACCTACAGAATAGGAGAAAATATTTGCAAACCATCTATTTGTTAAGGCATTAATACCCAAAATATATAAGGAACTCAAACAACTCAGTAGCAAAAACACAACACAGTTAAAAAACGAGGTAAGGTCCTGCACAGCCATTTCTCAAAAGAAGACCTATGAATGGCCAACAGGTACATGAAAAGATGCTCATCATCAGTACTCATCAGGAAAACACAACTCAAAACTACAGTGAGATATCACCTCACACATATTAGGATGTCTGTTATCAAGAAAAGAGAACCCTTATACACTGCTGCCAGGAATACAAATAGCTACATCTAATGAGGAAAATAGGATGGTGGTTTCTCAGAAAATTAAAAACAGAGCAGCACATGATCCAGTAATCCCCCTTCTGGGTATACATGCAAGGAAATGAAATCAGGATCACAAAGAAATTATTTGAAATATCATATAATAATCGTACAACAGTGGTTGCATTATTCACAATAGCAAAGATATGGATTCAACCTAAATGACCACTGATTGATAGATGAATAAAAATATGATGGTGTGTGTGTGTTGGAATATTGTTTAGCCTTTAAAGAGAAGGAAAACCTGTCATTTGTGACAACAAGGGTGAACTTGAATGACTTATGCTCAGTGAAATAAACCAGAAAAAGAAAGACAACTGCTACCTGATTTCACATGTGGAATCTAAAAAAACTGAACTCATAAAAGCAAAGAATAGAATGTGAGTTGTCAAAAGCTAGGAAATGAGGGAAATGGGGAGATGTTGATCAAATGGTAGTTTCAACTGTGCCAGATGAATAAACTCTGGATATTTAAAGTATAGCATGGTGACAGTAGTTAATAATATTGTACTGTATACTTGAAACTGGTTAAGAAATTCAATCTTAAATGTTCTCACCACACACACAAAAATCATAACTATGTGAGATTATGGATATAATTAGTTAGACTGTGGTAATCATTTCACAATGTATATGTATGTATATGAAAACACCACATTGTACACTTAAAATATATACAATTTTTAATTGTTGAGAATATTCAGTAAAGCTGATAAAAAAAACACTTCTACCTGAGTCTGTTTGCTGCATTCTGGAAAATTAAGGCAACTTTAAGAAAAGTGCTAATTCATAACTGATTCTAAATTACTCATTCTTTCTTACTAAGTGTAAAGGTTTTACCCTTTTTGATAACCATAGTTACCAAAAAGTCAGATGCCTGAACTACTGGAAGAACAGCTCACCCAGGAAGCTTAATCTGCCGGATGTTTCCTAGCCCTGGCAAGTAAAAAGAAATAATGTGCAATTTTCACATCTCTAAGAACTGTTATTTATTTTAACAGCCATTGGGAAAAAATACAGGATTGAAAGTAATAAAAGCTTATGCCATAGCTCCCATTTTAATTCCCATAAATAATTTCAGTTAGGCAATGGCTAAAACAGTGATCACCCAAAAATATTTAGTTCTTAATTATATGTATCATGACCTGATAACTTTTTTATAAAGTAACATTGTTTTTTTCCAGTTACAAACAATACAATCCTGAGCATACATCTATAAAAACAGGAAAAAATACCAAGAAACAAAAATAATTCATATTTCCATTTCTCAGAGACAGATATTATTTTATTTTCTATGTTCTTACAGTCTTTATAGATACCTTTATTTGATAGAAAACTTACTAAATTAGTTTCATACTATTCTGCATAATTTTCTACACTTAGTAAAATGTGCTTGTACAGTTTATGTCTTGTATTGGTGATATCTTCCATATTCACCAATATATGATTTTATTGTCTGTTCTATGGCCACAGCTTTTCAATGGCCAGATCATCTATTCAAAGCAATTCCTGGGTTTCCATTATAGTACCCAAAGCACACAGTACCTCAAAATACTAACACAAAGGTTAGTATTAGTACTAACCCTGATGGGTCCAGACTTCTTTAAAGCTTTATGCTTCTCTTTGGCATTTTGCTCTAAAGTACATTTTTGTTTACTCCAAATGTTGTGTAATATTTATGCAACTTTTCTCCCCAAATCTTCATGAAAATCCAATGAAGCTGTACCCACACTGCATTTATGTGGCAGTTTTGCACACTCCCTGGCACATGACTGCACATCCCCCAGGATGAGGAACACTGGTTTACTGGATAATGTTCCAAAAGCATCTGCCTGCATCAAGTACAACGTGTGGAGGTACAACTAAGCCTAGAGATTCTGGAAGCTGGGTGGGGAGTTGGTGCAGGCACTTCTGTTACACAAGGTTAGGGGCAGAAGACAGCTTATGGTGTAATGCCTAAGGTCTAACTTTTTTTTTAATCATCTTTGACTATAAAATCTGTTCTACAACATTGTAGGCAAGAATCAGTTTACACTTGGGTAAATATTAAAGTTGCTACTCGCACAATCAAGCTGTAATTGCTATTATTATTAATAATAATGATAAATTTTCAGCCCAAATTTCCTGGTCCTTGCGTTAGTCTCTGAAGATTAAACAGACAAATTCTTCTTGCTCTTGAGGAGCTCAAAGCTAGTGGGAAATTGTGCATTTATGCACGTAGGTGTGCGTGTGTGTGACAAGAGCTAAGACTGAGCAGTGGAGGGAAACAAACTTAAGATACGGGGATACAGGACAGAGAAGAGTTGGAGAAATGATCAAGAACAGACATACTCTTAAAAAAGATGTGTGTCGGGGGGAGGTGGATTTCCTGAGACAGTCAGTGGCAAGAGTTCAGCTGCAGATACAGGCATACTTGGAGGTAGAAAGGGAAAGTTAAGAGAGTTTGTTATAAATGAAAAACATCTATTTTCAATTCAAAGGATGTAAGAACATTGGCAGAGTGAAGAAAGTTCAAGGGCACAGCTGTAGGGTTTGGGGGATTGTTCCCATTCCATGCCAGGGAATGGGGAAAGTGCCTTGGACCCTGAGGGCTCAGCTAAGGTGATAAACCAAAATTTTTAGTGGCCCTGATGAGCATAGTCAGCAGCAATTTGGGAAATAAAAATGGTTATAGCAACTCAGTTTCAAAGAACAATAAAGCCATTATGACTGAACATGAGCTGGATCCCTGCATTTATTCTACAGAGATGGTCTGATAAATAAACATGTCAATATATGCGAAGTATTTAGCACAATGCCAGGCACACAAAGAGGATCCAAGTTTAAGTTAAAATGGAAAAATAAGAAATAACAGAATACAAAGTCCTGACTGAGAATAGAACTGAGGTGCTATATCACCAAATCTTGGATTATTAGTGGAAAAGTATACAGAGGCTGTTTTATGGAAAAACGCAGAAAGCTTTGAAAATCTAGAATTATAATTTTCATGTTAATTATGTTTGGAAACAGGCTTAAGAGGACTAATCAAGAAATAGAGGAGATAATGATTAAATGAGATTCTCAACCCTAAAATTTCGGGGGGGACAATAAGGTCCAGAGTATAACTATGGAGTTACTGGTAGTTGAGAAAGAATGTTTAGGAAGGTGACTAGAACTGAAGAGGTCGATGTTTTACACAGACTGAGTTGCCTGGAAGCTGAAATTGCCTGGGATTTAGGATCCAGAGAAAGACTCAGAGAAGGATAGGCACCCAGATGTGTGGCCTCAATGGAGGAAACTTTTGAATAAGGCTGGAAGAAAAGAACTTTGAGAGACATTAGGTAGCAAGAACAATAATAACCCTACTCTCTAAAATTGAAAATTCAAAGACTTTATGAGAACAAATAGCCACTTACATGGAAGCATCTTAAGCAGCAGAACCAGAGGAAGGGGATGATTTCTTGGAAAAGGAGCTAATGACAAGACTTTTTATGTATGCAAAAGAATAAGAACACTAGATTGTACAGTAGAAACAGAAGAGAAATGGCCCAGGAAGGGAAAAGGCTAATATGGAAGGAAAAGACAGTCTGGAAAACGTCAGGTGAACAGAGGAATCTTTACCTTGTACATTACTGTGAACCTTTCAAAATAAATAAAGTAGACTGTAAAGTTACATTAAGGAGACTACTATTTCCTCCAGGTTTCTTACAAATTTATCTCCTAGAGCATGGTTGCTCTTTCTTCAATGTATGAGTAGAACTGGACCTGAAAATGTATGTCTCTAGAAATTCTTCTCTGTTTAGATATTGAAAACAGTACTTGTACATCTCATTTTCTAAAGGAATTACTTACCTCCAAAAACACATTCTGGGGTAAAAGAGATGTCATCTAGAGCAATAAAGATGTCTTCATACCCATGTAAATCAGCTTCAAATGCCACCTTAAAAGGACTGTTACTGGAGAGAGGTACATGTCCATACATCCAACCGGTTCTTTTATTCCCAATCACTGACCACATGAGGATATTCAGTCCAGATTCCTCAATGGTGTACACCTAGTAACGGAGGGAAAACAGGAAAAGCAACTCTTTGTGGTATGGATGTTAGCGATATATGGACATCCAGATTCTTAATAAAAGAATGGATTCTGGCCGTGTGACAGCACACCTTGACTAAGAACATTGTATCTCTGTACAAATTGAGGTTATGCAGATAACTGTCTTTTATTTGAATCATTAGACCTTTATCGGTTTTGTCATCCCAATTTCTGTGTCCCCAAGTGGGACCAATTGGACTTCACTGAAATGAAAAAGTCTGCTCCATGAAAGGCATTGTTATGACAATGAAGAGACAACTCAGAGACTAGAGAAAATATTTTAAACTGCATATCTGATAAAGGATCAATATCCAAAATCTTCGAAGAACTTCTAAAACTCAAAAATAATAAACAACCCAACATCACACCAAAGCAGCAGCACAGATGGCCAATGAGCATATGACAGCCAGCGGTACATGTCTTCAAGGAAACGTGACACCTTTTACAATGGCAATGATCCAAGTCACCAAACACCACAGCTGTGCGAGGAGCAGCATCTAATCTTCATCATTGCTGCTGGGAATGCAGAATGGTCCAGCCACTGTAAGAGACAGTTTTGCAGTTTCTCACAAAACTAAACACTCTCTAACAATTGTGCTCCTTGGTATTTACCCAAAGGAGCTGAAAACTTACATCTACACACACACACAAAAAAGCCTGCACATGAAGTTTATAGCAGCTTTATTTATAACTGTCAAAATTGGAAGCAACCAAGAGGTTCTTTAATAGGTGAGTGGGTAAACCAACTTTGGTTCATCCATGCACTGGAATCTTTTCATTTTCTATCAAGTCACAGAGAGACAGGAGGGAAGTTAAGTATGTATTTCTAAGTGAGAGAAGCTAGTCTGAAAAGGCTATAAAACTATAAAATTTCCATAAGATAACTAGGAGGAAATCTAAGTGACCTAGCATTTTCATTTTTTTTCATTTTTTTTTAAATAAAAGATTAATTTATGGGACAAACTGGGAAGATGCCAGGACCTGTAGTGATGAGTTTCTAAGGAATAGACCAACAGACAGACAAGCAGAC